>NC_068987.1:29253766-29259106 GCF_001194135.2 Octopus bimaculoides | reverse complement strand
AATTCCTATCATAGTAGGTGCCTTAGGTATAATAAAAAAATATTCAGACAAATACATAACAAAAACACCAGGACTTACGAATATATATAACATACAGAAAATTGCACTACTGGGTACTGCACATATTCTACGCAAAACACTTTCAATACAATAAACATAAGAGCACGACAGCAAACCACAGCACATACCCAAGGCGCACAGAGCTGCGCTCGGTAGTGAAGTGAAAGCACGTTATAATAATAAAACTACTGAACAATAATAATAATAATAATAATAATGATCAGTGATTCAGTCATACTAATAATGATAATTATTATTATTATCAGCGATTAACCAAAATAACACAACAAAAATGCTCAGAGATCATGGACACACTGAGACGTACCAGCAACTGAAAAACTCCAAGCATAGATAAGGTCCCCAACTTCTGGTTGAAACACCTCACCAGTACCCGTAACCACCTAGTGGCAGCGTTCAATTTATTGACAAGTGTGCCAGAATTAACACCAAACTAGTAGCTGGAAGGGCATACCCTAATTCCCCAAAATAAAGATACCGAATACCCACAAAATTAGAGACCAATAACAGGCCTATGAATATCTTACGAAACCCTAATATCAGTCATCTGTAAGCAGCTTATAAAGTACCTGCAAAACAACAATGTCTTACCAGAAGTATAAAAAGGGTGCCGGAGAGGAATGTATGACTGTAAGGAGTATCTTCTGATAAACCGAGCAATTACAAATGACTGGAAGAGGAGAAAGACAAACCTCAACATGACTTGGATAGATTACCAGAAAGCATTCGACAGTGTTCCGCATTCATGGATACTGGAATCTCTTCACACAAATAAGGTAGAGAGACAAAACACAACATCAAAACTGAATCACAAAAGATACTAAAGTAGGAACTGAGAGCAAAATCACTTGATGACCAGTATCATTTAAGGATTGACAGAGAGGAATTGAGCCTAAGTAAAAGCTAACAATGGATAAAAAGCTCTGGACTAAAAGTCGAAACGGAAGGACTGATTCTCGCTACAAAAGTCCAATAATTATGAAAACAAAGAATGGAAACAGGCCTCGACACCAAAAGCAGAATGTGCAACCAGCACAGTCACACACTTGGCCACATCATTTCCGGCTGGCCAAGCCTTGCCAAGTCTGAATGTGCATACAGACACGACAAAGTAAGCAGTTATATCCACTAGACAACATGCCAATATTAGAGCATCAAAACTGACAGCAGGTGGTATAAGGATTAGCCAGGCAAAGTAAAAGACAAGGATCAGGCCAAAGTCATCTGGGATATGCCGGTTCAAACAGACAAAGAGATAAAAGCTAATCGACCAGACATAATGATCAAGGATTAGGGAAAAAACATCAGCTTACTGATAAACATTGCAGTCCTTTCTGATCAAAATATTGTCAAAAAAGAAGTGGAAAAATTGTCGAAGTACAAAGCCTTTGAAATTGAAGTATTCAAAATGTGAGGCAGGAAGGTAAAACAATACCAATAATAATTGGAGCCTTGGGCGTGATAAAAGATCATATGAACAAAAATGTAAAATCTATACCTGGATACTGAACACTACACACTGTCCAAAAAATAGCCCTGCTAGGAACAGCGCACATCCTACGCAAAACACTGTCAATTCGATAATACAACCTAAAACAACAACCCATAAATACAAGACGCACTCTATCCAACACTTACCCAGTAAAATAAACCAAAGAATTACTCAACACACAAACATGCAAGAACACAACAAAAGACAGCACCACACCTCAAGGAAGAAAAACTAACACAATACAGTTCCGGGAAGAGTCCGTATATTCCCAACAGCAGAAAAGAACACACAATGCTGCAGACACCCCACCAAAATAGAGGTGTAGGAGGCTATGCAATAGAAATTTGCTTCAATCTACCAAATATTAAACAGTGATATAATAACATAAAAAATAATGATGATGATGATGATGATGATGACGATTATGATGATGATAATAATAATAATTATAAATACCTTGATGCAGTACCTGGTAGTGGATCTCACTGCTTTTGATCTTAACTGGCTAGAAGTGTTATCATGTACATGTTTTGTCTTGGTATAAAAAAATGGGCTACATCAAATATTCTGCTCATTACCACAGATTTGCTTCTCAGTCGCTTGACATTAACCAGTTGAGCATTTCCCTTAGTGGCGGCTGAAAATTAGTGTATCTCTGATCATGAGCAGAAGTAGTGGGAGAGCTTCATAGCCATATGTTGATAGTAATTATTTGGGGTTTGAATAATTAATCTCTGGAAACATGGGTGTTTCGTTCATCATCTTTGAACATACCTTATTCAGGGACCTTTTGAGCAAGATGGGCTACTCGACCCGAAACAATTTTACTACTGGGCTCCACCTGGAATGTCATGAGCTGTTTATCTCGATATGAAATCACCACATCACGCACATATGGTGGTAATATATATGCTTGGTATACTCTTATCAGATGGGTTGTCATGATGGGTATATTGGGCTTTGTATATTTGTACCCCAGTGTCAATTTGATGGCATGCGCTGATTTCTCTCTCACTCAATAATAATAATGATAATAATAATAATAACAACAACAACAATCATAATAATAATTATTATAAATGCCTTGATGCAGTACCAGGCAGTAGCTCTCATAGCTTCAGATCTTAACTGATTGGAAGTGTTACCAAGTACATTGTTTTGTCTTGGTATAAAAGATGGGCTGCAGCAAATATTCTAAGCAATAACACAGATTTGCTTGTCAGTTGTTTGACCTTAACCAGTTGAGCATGTCCCTTGGTGGCTGACGATATGTGCATCTCTGATCATGAACAGATGTAGTGGGGGAGCATCATAGCCATGTGTTGAGAGGAGTTCTTTGGGGTTTGTATTATTCACCTTTGGAAACATGGGTGTTTTGCTCAACATCCTTAAACAAACCTTATTCAGGGACCTTTTGAGGAGGATGGTCTACTCCATCTGAAGAAAATTCCAACTGGGCTCCAGCTACAAGATCCTGCGCTGTTTACCCTGATATGAGATCACTATGTCGCGCACATGTGGTGGCGGTGCATATGCCTAACGTACCCTTGCTTTACGAGTAGTCCTGATGGGTATACTGAGCTTCGCATATTTTACACCAGTGTCAATTTGATGGCATGCACTGCTGTCTCGGTGAATTGTAATAATAGTAATAACAACAACAACAACAACAACAGCAACAACAACAACAATAATAATAATAATAATAATAATAATAATAATAATAATAATAATAATAATAATAATAATGATAATGAACTTAACTGCTGGAACATGAAAATGCATCCGGGAGTTTTGTGTAAAAAATTATCAAAATGCAAAAGAAGAAAGATTCTTAATAATTGGCAAGTACTGTATTTTATCAATTCCAAATGGATTAAAAGCAAAGCTGACCTGGGTGGGATGTGAATTCAGAATATGAATGGGCAGAAGACTGTAATGTATTTTGTCCGCCGACCGCTGGAAACACAAAGGCATTAGCCGGATTCACAAGACGAATTGTTAAGATTGAGATTCGGCTTAGAAAAGTGGTCAATTGAAAATTGAAGAGAGGAAAATTAATTAACCACACTAATAACATTCTAGATAAAGAAACAGAGATAAGAGAATTAAACCATATAAAAAGGTAGAAATGAGTAGGAATCAATGAACCTGGCAATGTACAACAGACACACAAATTAATGAAAAGGCTACGAAAGAATATCATAGACGTATTTGATTAATACTTAAAACATAGCGATGTGAAAACAATACAGTAACAAGCAACAGTGCTCTAGGTGTCCCATTAATAAGCTAATATTCTCAATTGGACACACTAAATGAATTAGCATGATTAGACATCAGAACAATACAGAGAATGATTGCATTTAGAATAAACAACCAAAAAGATATGTGCCATGAAAACATGTAGGCAGGGTGCTATTGCAACTAGAAAAATTGTAAAATATTCTCTGTACGATTTCGAAAATATCATGTAAAGAAGAATGTAAGAGTAATAGAAATAAGTTTTCAAACATCTACAGAATAAAAATAAAGGCATATATTCTGTCTTGAACGAAGTTAACACAAAAAAATAAAAGGACAGACGTTTGAAGTGAGAGATGGTTGCGAAGAGAAAATAATCAGCTCAACATGGGGTTACAAAATACCGGATTGATATGATTGGGTGTCGTTATTTGATTAGGTTTTGAATATGTTATTGGATACATTGAATACGTTTTGGCAATAGTACATTTTGGCACTGGAGGGAAACACACAGGTACTCGCGCGAACGCAGAAATATATATAGATAGAAAGAGAGTGGGAGAGAGTGAGGGAGAGAAAAGATATAGAGATATGACTTATATATATATATATATATATATATATATATATATATATATATATAAGCATACGCATTCATAGAGAGAGGGAAAGCGAGACAAAGAAAGAGAAAGAGAAAGAATGAAAGAGGGAGGTTGAAAGATCAAGTGAAATATTAAAACGATATATAAAATATTTGACCTCAAATTAATCAGCGTGGAACCAGCGACGCCAAATAGGTCACGCCAAGCAATTATGCCGAACGTCACGTACCCACAGAAAGAATATCCCTTTATGTTCAAATCCTCTAAGAACTGAACATGCAGAAAACAGTGAAAGAAAAATCGTAGCTAAAAGTTAAGGTTTTAAAAATGAGGACTAAAAGCTAAGGTTTTAGAATTCTTGACCATGTGAGAACATGAAAGACTTCGCGAGAGAATCTACCAAAATTATTTAATGCAAACGAATACATCAAGTAAGAATAGAATATCTGGAGTTAAGTGAGATTACAAAATTTTGAAATACCAACACAAAAGCGACATTATAAAAAACAACCATTTTCTGGGTTATACTCATGCAAACTTATATGGAGAGTGGCCGGACATTTTTTCAGGAGTAACATGAAAAATGTCTCTCATAATTGTAGTGCCAGCCCCAATAGACAATAAATTATTTCTATAACGACGGAGAAAATATTTACTTATATTGGCCTAGGCATAGCTGTGTTGCAATAAATTTACTTCCCAATTGCGAGGGTTCGGGATCAGTCACACTGCGAGGCACCTAGGGTAAGTTTATAGTTTAGCCCCGAGTAGGACAACGCTTGGTGAGTGAATTTGGTATGTAGAGACTGAAAGAAGTCTGTCATATATATGTATTAATATTTATATATGTTTGTTGTTGTTGGCACACCGTCGCTTACGACGTCGAGGGTTCCAGTTGATCCGATCAACAGAACAGCCTGTTCG
>NC_068987.1:29248178-29253756 GCF_001194135.2 Octopus bimaculoides | reverse complement strand
ACTCAATAAACACTCACAACGCCCGATCTGGGAATCGAAACCGCGATCCTATGACCGCGAGTCCGCTGCCCTAGCTACTGGGCCATTACGCCACTATATATGTATATATATAAGAAAAGAGATGACAAAGGAATAACCGACTCCTTTGTCATCGCTTTTCTTATTACTAATCTGTACCCGACAAACGATTCGTTCAGAATCATCATATATATATTGAGTTGTATGTATACCTATAGGTGTGTGTGTGTGTCTGTGTGTGTGTTTGTATGGGTATATGTTTGAGAGATTGTGTGCGTAAGTATGCATGTGTCTGTGTGCCAGTGTCTGCTCTGCCACCGCTTGACAACCGGTCTTGTTTTATTTAGGTACCCGTAAGTAGTGATTCGACAAAGAGACAATCAAAATTAGTATTTCGTTGTTTGTTTGTTTGTTTGTTTGTTTCTTTCTTTCTCCCAGTCTCTCTTGTGTGTTTGTGTGCGTATGTATGTTTATATATATATATAAAATTGAAGCTTCACTGGGAAGGTACACCCACGGGAAAATTTGGCGATTCCAAACATAATTTGTAATTCGTTTATCCGTACTCAAGCCGTCATAGGAAGAGAATGATTTGAAGCTGGTGCATGAAAATGTCGTAACGTAACATTCCACGCACTTTTAGTTATCTGCTGTAGTTCTTTGGCAGCTGACATCTTTTGTAGCAAAGGTCTACGTGGTAAAATTAAACGAGTAGTAGTTTAAATTTGTGTACCTTATAGATATTTATTTTACTTTAGGTATTTGTTGGTTCACACAACCTCTTGAAACGAAACTGTCGGTATTCTGTTTATAGAGATGTGCTCTTCAATTTGGTAGATTAATCTTCAGTGAGAGAGAAACATGACTTGCGTTTCATTTTGGTAGAGACAAATAACAGACAGTTATTTGAATAGGTTCTATTCGTCATGGCAAATATTACGCACCTGATACACACATTTAATATTGGTTTCAAATTTTGGCACAAGGCCAGCTAAATTTTGGCACAAGGTGCTAAGTCGGTTACATTGACGCCAGTGTTCAACTGGTAGTTATTTTATCGATCCCGAAAGGACGAAAGGATAACTCGACCTAGGCGTAAATTGAAGTCAAAATGTGCTGACAGACGGTATACCGGTAAACATTTTGTCTAGCGTGTTAACGATTCAGCCTTGTAGTAAAACTAATATTGGTTTCAAATTTTGGCTGAAGACTAGTAATTTCGGGCGAGTGGTAAGTCGATTACATCAACCCCAGTGATCAACTGGGTCTTATTTGATCGAATCTGAAAGGATGAAATGCAATGTCAATCTCAGAATGTAAAGTCGGGCGAAATTGTCGCTACACGTTTTTCCCGGCGTTGTAACGATTCTGCCAGCTCGCAGCCGTACAGGCGATTAATATTTGCAATGTATAATATTTATTAATATCTACAACTTCCCGGCATTTCATCTGTTTTTCATGTTCTGAGTTCAAACTCCGTCGAGTAAGACTTGGCCTTTTTTCCTTTCGTGGTCGATAAAATAAAAACTAGTCGAACATTGGGATCGATGTCATCGACTTACTCTCACTCCGAAGTTGCTGGTCTTGTGCTAAAATTAGAAACAATATCCACAAATTCCCGATGAAACGTGATATGAATGTATTCAATTTATTATGAATGTATTTCATTTATTGTGAAACATCCACAGTTCATTATTCATCGTTGTCACAGTGCTGTATCTCGAAATAAAATATTTACGTCTCACTGGATCAGACACTATATGTACTTATCATGGATATGTCCAAAATTGTTCCAATTTATAAGAGCACCACGCTGGTGCCACCACCATATTTGATCATTTTTATCATCATTCTGCAAAAGCAAAATTTGATATGAAACGAAACCGATTTATTGAGGACTTCATAAAGAAAACTGTATTGTCGGCTAACATACAAAAGTAGGTTTATTGATCAGACAGATACCGAAATTTCACAAAAAGAGAACATTTATTGTTCAATTAATTGCGATTAATCTATTTTGTGCAAAAAGAGTTTCTTTTGCTTATTTTCGATGAAAGAGAAAACCGGAATTACGTGGCAAGAAAATAGTTTTAGGACGATGTATATAAAACAACTGGAAGTAATATGAAGTTCACTTAAGCAATTTGAAGGAACAAAGAAAAATTCAACAAGACCTCAATAAATTCCTCTTCCTTTCGTGAAAAGCACATTAGTATAACGAGATAAAAAAAAAAGAGTGTCGAAGGTAAACTAATTGGAAATAACAAAACAAGCAGAATATTTGTTTGGTTTCATATAATCACTACGTTAGAAATAATCTTAGATGTTTTATTAGTGAGAACGAGAATGCATAGATTGGCAAAAACTTCTCATGGATACATGTTATTCGACTGGAATTTTAGAATATTATAAATTAATTATCAGATGATATATTATATGATTAGTACTAAACAGGGGCACAAATCTATGGCTGGAACTAATGAATTTAATGTCTTGAGTAATTATCAGAATTACCAACAAGGAAAATCAATTGAAATTTCAAAATTTATTGCTCATTATTCTTCATGTAATGCGACTGACATTCTATAAAGAATGATAAAATGGGGTTGCGAGAACATTTCCAACTTAATGAGTAAAACAGCCTGTTGCCTATTTATGTCTTTATATCAATAAATTTCCTATAATTTAGTGTTTTCACTTTATAACTATGTCATTCCCTTGGCGCACTACATATATCAATTTAAGGTAGGTTTTTATACACTAGTTCTATTTACATCAATACACTTGGACATTAATTAAAAGCAATGCTTCTAGTTTTTTATTACTTAAATGTTTTAGCTTTTGTGAAGCATATAAAAACTCCGTCCGTGGTTGATAAAAATACAGATAATATCATAAACATAAGTATTTGTTACAATTCCTTTTGCTAGCACATGAAATAACCAGGCTATTTAAACAATTGTTGAACAAGTTGTTATGTGTATAGAGATTTACTAAATTGTTTCGTTTCAGACAAAAGCATTGCCAGGGTCATGAATATCTAACAAATACCTTATTAGCAGGCTAAAAATAAATGATAGTATTTTGCAAGTTTGTGAACAGTTGGAAATTACTTCTTCACTGAAAAAAGTGCATGTAGCCGAAGGGAATGTATCTGTGAACGTGAAATCACATCTATCCTACCATCAATATTTCTTAATGTTTCTTTGGAAATTATTTATAATTTGTTATTTCAGTTACTTTTCATTTGCCATTGTAGTTCTATCTCATGACACTCCTACTTAATTTCATTATCGTTGTATGTGTTCTAATGATATAAAATACTTTAAAAGAGGTAGTATCCAAATCACGCATATAAAATATGCGCGGGGATGAGAGCACAAGAAAAGTAAAGAAAGTAAAGTTCTATTTAAATTATTTCGGCCATTGAGTTTGTACCCATGGTGGTGTTCCACCATCACTATTGTTGCACTACTAATCTTCTGTTTTGGTATTGGGTGATTTGTAATGTTTTACCTTTGCCTTCTTTTGTTTCTCCTGAAATATATGCCCGTCCTTGATCTTAAACAGCTAAGTAGTCATGTGATATTTGTATTTAGTTCATTTAAAGTTAAGCGTGAGTCCCAAGTTATAGCAGTACCTTTCTAACACATTTGGGAGCCAGGTGAACCTTTAACGTCAACAAGTGGTACTTAGGAGGTGGTTCAACTAGTATCTTCTTTGTGTAAATTGCTTTTTATCTTCTTCTTTCATCCAGGGAGTAGGGCTTTCAAACTTTGAACCACACCTCATTGTTGAACTAGTGCAGTGAAACATTCGGCTAGAGTAAACACATCTGGTTTTGTTTTACACTTCAAAGAGCATTGAATCGCTTCCAATTGCTGTTTATGTCAAAACAATTCCCTCGATAATAGTTAATTACTCTGTGGATATTTATTATGTAAGAAGCACTTAAAAATCAAACAGTCTTTCGGTATCGAGGTAATCATCTGTAAACAAGATGATATACTATATAATCTGCGTTTCAGTCTGGGAGAGTGGAAGAGAATCTAATTATTTAAATCATATAGTGAAACTTGGAATTTGATCTCAACGATAATTGATAATAGTTGAGTTGTATCTCTGTTACTATATTAATTTAATTCACCACATTCAATATCGTACACGATACTTTTGTTATTATTTAATGGTTTATTTCAAGTAGGAAAGGCCTGACTCACAAGGTTTCTCAAGTCGTTCGTGACTGGTGCAATCGGAGAGAAGATATGCGTTTTGGAGTTTGTATATATACACACATAGATTTACTTAAGAGATGGGGGGAGGGGAATGGATAGTAGCAGGAAGTCAGCTAACGATGAAAGCATTACTGTTTTTATGGATTCTTACAAACTACGTATATGCACCAAGAGAGAACAAATGAGCAATATATATATGAAAAAAGAGACAGAAAGGGTTAGAAAGATAAATAGACAGAAAGATAAACAGATAGAAATATAAGTCAATCAACCAACAAACAAAGCGCGGTGGTATAGTTTAGTATACGTTAGTTCGAGAGACGGTATTTATAGGTGATAAATGTAACCTTTCTGTTCCGTTAGCTTTGCTAGAAGTAAGAATTTGCAGATCAACATCTGTGAGACGGAAATGGTGTGAAGATCAGATCAGAAAATGAAGCAACAGCACATTTTCGTGCAAATCTTTTATTAGTGTTTAGATTTAAAATTTTGATAAAAGCATGGAAGGAAACCCACCTACAATGGTTGAATCCCTTATTCAAGGGACAGGTACAATATATGTTGCTATCAAAGGGACAAAATTTTGAGAAATAGATTCGTAAAATCTGTGAGCCAAATATTTACAATGTACAGTATTTCAAAGTATTGGAAAGAAAGGTGGAAATTTCGCTTTTAGACAGAACCTGGATATCAATCCTTAAAACTGAGCGAGTGAAACTGTTTAGATTCAGAAAGTTTCTACTGTTGAGGCTTTCCGCAAAACATAATAGTACATAATATAAAGAGACTAAGTGATGTTAAACATTCTCTTACAGGAACAAAATGGATACAGATTAAATTTGTTTTATTTTCAATTGTTGCTTGATTCATGAGAGAAATACATTATCATTCGTAATTTAATCCAAGCAGATCATGCGCAACAGATTAATAAGACTGCTATATGATAGATTCAAATATCAGTTTCATCCATGGAAGCAATATACTCCCGGAATTAAGTATTTGGATAAAATATATAAGTTGTCATTTGCTTTGATTTCCTACGCATAATTGTTTGTATCGCCTAAATGCTGAAATCCATAAACAGTCAAGCCCTGTTATGCATTACATGCGCAAACTTGAGCAAACATTCAACCAAAACACACACTGGAATACGCATTTAGAGATATACACACGAACAAATGCAAATACACATGATGTATATATATATATATACACATATATATTTTAACATTCATATACGTATATACGTATGTACACACACACACACACACACACACACACACACATATATATATATATATATATATATATATATATATATATAT
>NC_068987.1:29246562-29246962 GCF_001194135.2 Octopus bimaculoides | reverse complement strand
AAACACACACACACACACACATAGGAACGCTCACACACACACATATATATATGTGTGTGTGTGTATATATATATATATATATATATATGTACTACGTAAATAAGAATACAAATATAGCCATACATTTGCAATACGTATATTTTAGGCAACGTACTACAAAAAGACTACTCATATATATACATGTATCTATTTTTATATAGGATATGTGTGCGTGGGTGTGTGTGTGAGTGTGCATATATAAATGTATGTGTGTATATATTGTATACCTCGTACACACAAGCATACTTACGTCCTTACACCACTCATATATATATCCATATGTAGCATAAAAATCTATTTATATGCATACAATATATATATATATATATATATATATATATACGTATACACACACACACAC
>NC_068987.1:29244315-29246492 GCF_001194135.2 Octopus bimaculoides | reverse complement strand
TATATATATATATATATATATTTACATATATGTATATACATATAATTAGTTTTCATATTACCATATATGTACACAGTGTTTCACTATCATTTATCTGTCCAATTATTAATCCAACGTACATTTAAAATATGATACCTACACAATGTCTGCATACACATAGCCACATACAAATATGTGCACACTGGACTAGCTTTTTCAAATAGACACACACAGTCTTACTTGTTTTACGTCATAGATATTAAATATGCTAAGCGTAAGATAAATTGATCAAACATTGCAGAAACAGTAAGGAAAATCAATTTATCCTTTATTCAGAGGTTACACAAATGTTTTTGCGCTTTATGTCCTTCCTATTCCGCTTTCTAACTCTTTATACTCTTTTCTATTTTCTATATAACGTTCGCCGTTCTCTTCCGTCATTCCCGGTGTCTCTTTATAACAACTCTCTCACTGTTTTATATCAGTCGCTCAGAATTTCTCTCTATGCTGTGTTTACTTTCTAACACCTTTCTATTTTAGGCGAAATGCGGCGGCAAGAAGTGAAAATTCCTAAGCCGTAGCTTGATGTCAGAGAACAATTATTAATTGTTTACAGTTCACTGTATGTTGTCGTGACACCTCAAGGTAGCGGAAAATACTGGCGATGTACAAAGTCACGAATCACAATATAATCATTTCAAATCCCTCTCTCTCACTTTCACTTACTCTTTCCCTCTCACTTTCACTTTCTCTTTCTCTCTCTCACTTATTTCTCTCTCTTTCCTGACATTTATTGTTACAATTGCTTTAATGTAGCCTACATGGACGAGAGGAAATGGTAATGGCAAATACTCAACTTCACAATGTGTCTACAGCGTTGGGTAGTACAATCATAAACTAACGAGAATAAGACGTTTCTTAAATGCTAAAACATGTGCTCACAGGATGTAGAAGAGGCTGATGATGTCATATTAATTGTCATATATGTAATCCTATGACTAACAGTAATATCTGGGCGTTAATGTTACCGACACTGACGTGTAAGTTTAAGTAATAACAGCAGCAAACTATGCACTTAATATAATAAAGCGTTCTGTGAAAGACTAATTTAATCCGAACCTTTCTGCAGGCTGTCCCCTGATTCGACCACTCTGGAAGCCATTTACAGATTTTTATTCATTTGTTACTAGGAAGTAGTGCACAGGTCTTTTTGACTTTGCTTTGCTTGAAGAATAATTGTTTTGAGCAGCAGCCATAATCATGTATTCAATTTCTGAAAAGACCAGATGCAGTCTAGTGCTATATATTTCATAAGCAGATTTTGGCACCGCTACAGAAATATAGGCTTTTCAATGATATGTATATGTGTGTGTGTGTGTGCGTGCGTGTGTGTGAGTGTGTATACACACACATATATAAATATATATACACACACCACATTTATACATACATATACATTTTCGACTTTCAGTTTTTTAGCTTCTACTTGTGGGCTGTGGCCATGCTGGGGCATCGCCTGGGATGGATTTGATCGAACGTATCGATCGCAGTACTTATGTGTGCAACCTCTTATTCATTCTATCAGTCTCTTATTGTGAATCCATAAGTTAAGGCATGTAAACAAATCAACACCAGTTGGTAAGCGATGGTGGAGGACAAGCACAAACACAAGGACAGCCACACACACACACACACACACACACACACACACTCTATGAAACACATGCTCAAGCTACGACGCTGGCACCGAACCCGGAAGCATATAGTTGAAGTACAAATTTCTTATCACACAATATAAATGGTTACATAAGTAGCTTTTGGCAGCAATACAGAAACAGACGTTTCGATCAAGGTTTTGTTGATATGTAAATGAATGCATATATGTATATGTGAGCGTGTATATATATATATAAGGATATATCACACGCTGATATCTGACCTATGTTGGACCCTTCTTCGCATAATCATCGAACCTGGAGCTTAGCAGTGGTCTATGTATAGCACTTACTCAGCATTACCTGAAACCTCTGGGTCTAATTGACACCTCTATCGCTCATAACCTATATATATATATATATATATATATATATATAATTATTTAAAATAATTATTACCTTTGATGGTTTTTATTCCCATGCTGACCACTTGATAAGATCAATATTTTAAATACCGATCTTATCCTTATTTTTATATATATA
>NC_068987.1:29243523-29244085 GCF_001194135.2 Octopus bimaculoides | reverse complement strand
ACATATGGACATAATATGTATATGTGTGTGTTCGTTATTCTTCAGAGAAATAAGATACATAGAGAATTAATGTGAGATATATAGGGACACTTTGTGAAAATAAGTTTAAAAATTTATCAAATGTTAATTCTGTGATGGTCACAGTAGTAAATGAAGAACTAAAAGCCAGGGGGGGGGGCATGTTGCACTACGAGAGTGGGATTCTTATGTAAATGGTGATAAACATACATTGTATATGATGTGTGTTCACATTTGTAAACTTGGACTTACGTGTGTCTGTGTCTTTGTCTGTGCCTGTCTCTATGTATCTTCGCGCGCATACTGGTAATTATGAGTGTGTTAATACGGTGGTTGTTTTCTGTGTAATAATCATGTTGAGAAGATGTGTAAAGTTTAACATTTCTTCTTTGGATCAACTTTGAATTGAATTTAGGAGTAAGCAGCTTTGCCTGCTGTAACGTTAAAACTTAGTGCGCATGCCCAGCAGAGTTGAAGTTTAATTTGTGCCAAGCGACTTCACACTGTGTTTTAGCGTCGGTACTATAGCAACGGAGAGAGAGAG
>NC_068987.1:29242635-29242932 GCF_001194135.2 Octopus bimaculoides | reverse complement strand
ACAAATATATATATACATACATACATACATGCATACATGCATGCATACATACATGCATGCATACATACTTACATACACGCATACATGCATGCATACATACATACATGCATACATACATACATACATACACATGTGACACTGTGTTTGTTTGTATGTGTGTGTGTGTGTGTATTGATGGATTCGAGGGTTTCATGTATTTACGAGTTGTTTTCTTTATTTCACTGGAGTATAAATACCTATAATGGTGATAATTAAAAAGAGATATAATAATTCAGTTCACTTAAAAACATGGGTAAG
>NC_068987.1:29237494-29239994 GCF_001194135.2 Octopus bimaculoides | reverse complement strand
GTGGCATAGGGTAAGAATTATAATTATGAGCTTATAAAGCCGAATCAAACGATCCCTTTTGAACTTAATCAGTAGCATCACTACTTGAAGACTTATTGGGAGGTAAACGCTCCGCCTGAATGGACAGCGAGGGATTTCTCTTCTATCAAGTTATTACGCGCCCTCTCACCTTGAAATTCATTGAGAAAGCGTTGGATTCCTTCAGATGGGACGAACATGACACGGCAAAATTCTCCAGCTCTTCGTTCAGACTTCCAGACGGGTAACTTATGGCCAACATACAAAATATATAAAATGAATTAAATATATATATGAATGTAAATCCTAAAGAGTTTTTTAAATCAGATATTCGGAAAGTTACAAATACAAACAGATCCGTGATAGGAAATGAAGAACATTGCATAGATTATTAAATTACCAGTTTTAAATATCAGGTTTGTACTTTCAAATAAATAATAAAAATCGGGCGGAACTTTCTATATACTCTTACACACACACACACACACACACACACACACACACACACACATACACACACACCTCAACAACAACACACACATGTACAAATATTATTAGTTAAAATAGTCTGATTCGGCTCTAATCGACTTAAACAGAAACCCGGCTCATTCAAGCTTTGATTACTGAATGGAGAAATATAGAAAATCCAAGATGACTACAGGTAAATAGGCTACTATTGGTCAAGGTGGGTCTCATTGTGCTCTTAGTCTTGACTTCGACATTTCAGCAATAGCAGATGCGTTAGAAAAGAACACTTCTTGGACAGCATGGATTGAAAGAAAGCTGGTAGCATTCGGTGATTATCTCACATCAGAGTTCAATTGTTTGGCTTCACTCAGTTAAAAAAATCAACACACAGCTTATATATACATATATCTGTGTATGTAGCTATGTATAAGGAGCAGGAGGACAGACAAAAACAAAAAGGTACTTACCACATATACTAGGTGTGCCATAAATAATTCAAACATTTAAAAATATTATTATTTAGAACGTAACCAAGCGACATCCTTGCATTTCAGAATTCGTTTCTATCTGCAGACCTATTTCTGTACTGTAGTATTGGCTCTAACAAGGAAAGGCGATGATTCTTTTACTAGAGGGAGAAAAGGTACAAGAAATGAAAGACACATATATGAAAGGAAAACAAACACAAGAGAGAGAACGAGAGTAACAAAAGAGAGGGGGAGAGAGAGCTAGAGATAGATAGAAAGATAGATAGATAGATAGATAGAGAGAGAGAGAGAGAGAGAGAGAGAGAGAGAGAGAGTGACCAGGATTCATGAAATAATGAACAAAGACGTACTTTGCCACCAGAGCAAAACTTCTGTTCTAAGGTTAAGTAGAAAGACGATAGCAATTTCGCTAAATTGAAAATAATTACAAAAATTTGTTAATTTCAATATAAATTTGATATTGATTGTATTAATATTTGGTGACATTTTGCAAGTAGAAAAAAAAATATTTTGAACGGGGAGACTGAGTTGCTGTAAATCCAGTTTAATATCATGCAAATTATTGATGAAGAAAATGTCTAATATATGTCAAGAATTTGCCATTGAATACGAAAATATCAAATAGGTAAAAAAGAAGGAATAATGTTAGAACTCATCAACTATTTAATTTAAAAAAAAAAAAAACCGAAAGCTGTAAGTCCAATCAAATGACACTTTAATCATAATTGCATATATATTTTTTTGAAATTTATAATATATTGAAGAGAAAACTAAAGACTTTTGAATTAAATATGAAATAACTCAACTGTTCATAGAGGAGGCAGTATTTAATACGTCGTCTTGAAAATTCTTTAAGAAGATTGGTTTTGAAGACTCTTAGAAAAAAAATTATATAGAAATATTAAAGATTTTCAAGAATAAATTCATATCAACAGTGAAGTCAAAACAAAAAATGAGCTGAAGAATATTGAAATTTTATAAATTCTGAAAGAGAGAAGACAGTTAAATAGATTTTCGTACTTTTTGTAAGCGAGTGTGGATTATTTAAACAAATATAATGAATTATAACTAATTTCGCAAGTATTTTCTTTATACACAATATATTTACAAAAAGTTTAGATCATTGATTACACTGAAGTCTAGAATGTCTGATGTTTGCACCTACAATGTTTCTGTGACGTTCACACTGAATATTAAAAAATTCAACAGATAGATTAGTGCATTATTAAAGACTTAATTGTATTTTGAAGCACACGCGCGCCCACATACACACAGGGATGTTTACGTGAGTGTGCAAAAATATATTTATGTAACTGGTATATCTGGATGAGTAGGGATATTAACAACTAAAGTAACCTGGCTGTAAATATTATTTATTGTGCCACTATAATTAACAGTTGCAAGAAAAAGAAACAGAGGTTAGGTAAAAGAGATATGAAGTTAGATGAATAAATATATAGTTAAATAGACAAGTAGATAGATCGATAATTAGATAGATAATATATATATATATATATATATATATA
>NC_068987.1:29227058-29237142 GCF_001194135.2 Octopus bimaculoides | reverse complement strand
GCGGCAGACGAAATACCGCTAAGCATTTCGCCCGGCGTGCTAAAGTTTCTGCCAGCTCGCAGGGGGTAACTCTTGCATACCACCCCCACACATACACAAACACACACACACACACACATACACACACACACACACACCCACACAAACACACACGCACACACAAATGGCAATTGCGTTGATAATAATCAGAGCAAAATCCTTCATTGAAGAAATGTTTTACCAGTATGAACGGCTTCTTCAATTGATAAGTTAATAAACTGATTATGTATAACCCTAGTATAATAACATTTGATAATAATTTTAATCATAACGTAAATAAAAATTTTCATGGAAACGCTGAGAATAATTTCAATCGAAGCGCAGATAATAATTCTAACCAAGGGATTGATAACATGTACAATAATTGAATATCATCGTCTCGAGTGTTGATACAATAAAGTATGAGTCAAACTTTACCGAAACGTGTTGCCTTCAACCAATCTTAGCAATCAATATTAAACAGTTAGTTATTTTTAATTCATAAGACTGTATAAGCAAAAGATTTATAATATAAATCTTCAGAACACATTTGTTTATTAGCACAGTATTACATATACATGTTGACTCTATGTTGTTCGACAATGAGGATATACATATTCGGTCAACTGTCAAAATAAACATTGAAATGACGTGTATATGGCTGTATATTTTCCAGAGAAGTGTACCCTTCATGTAATCGCCTGTTTCATTCACAGCGTATGGGTAGACGAAACGCTATAGAGAATTACATAAATGACATTTTCTAAAGGTTCAACACTGGGATCCAAGCCTAGACCTGGTAGTTGAGAAGCAAACTTCTAAAAAATTCGACCAAATCGCGCCTATATCTTTATGTATACATACATACATACATTCATACATACATACATACATACATACATACATACATACATACATACTACAGTTGCTCTATCCAGATTACAAGTTCGGGTTTATGCGTATGATTATTGGGGCAATGTGATATGTAAAACACTTCCTAAATACTAATCTCGAGAAAATATGTTTCTCAAAACTAGAAGGCAGAAAGCTGATTTGAAGACTACAGATCCAGTTCATCAATGGAACTGTAAAAATCTGTAAAACTTACCAGAAGTTTATCAGTTGAATATATATGAACATATATAGATATGCAACTATATGCATGAGAATACACCCATAAAACAAAATATACGAATCTGCACTTATACATACATACAAAAATGCCCTGTTTTAGAAATTTCAATGATGGATCCTTGGATCTAGGTTAGAAACTGGCTCTTTTTCTATTGGCAAGGATTCTTGAAATAAAACTGAACATACACGCGCACGCACACACACACACATACACACACACACACATACACATACATACACACACACACACGCACATACACACACATGTGCCTGTATTTGTATGTGTATATGTGTGTGTATATGTGTGTACATTTATTTTAATCGGAAGAAACTACAAACTGACCTAAGCCATTTATACCCAAACACGCACATGCGTATATTTGTCGGAGTTTCCCATTCCCTTCATGAGCACTTTAGCATCTTTCACTTCTTCCGTCTATCATTTACCATCGCTCCAGCCATAACATGACTTGACAAAAAAACATTCCGGTTTCAGAATTTTAGCTTCTCGAATCTATGTTCATCGACTTAACCGCTTCTAATGTTACGCTCGTTATTTTTCAAATTATTTATTGCACCTTATTTTTCAACTTGCTTATGCTCACACGAAAATACAAGATTTATTTTGTGCCAGCACATTCCAGTTGAGATTCATCAGGACTGGAATCTCGTAAACTAAATTCCGACAACCTTCTTGCTTTTCTTCCTCTTTAGACTGCTGAATCACACGCAAGCACTGATATAAAAACGCTTTTCAAATTCCGAACGCGTTCAACCGCTCCACATTTACCCTACATCATAGACTCGACAAACTTATCTACTCATACATTCGTTCACACAGCCTCACAAATGCACTTTGATATTTACGACACCAACTAAAACCAAGGAATTTACACTCTTAGAATCACTCACCCATCCATATACATACACTCATATTTATACACATACATGCATCCCAGCATATAGATACGTAAAAGCTACTCATATTCCTGCTACAAAGCATACATATACTCTCTCACGTGAAATTAAACGTCCACTCCATTCCATTTTTTGACACATCGCATAGAACGGTATACACCTAGGTTTATAATCCTTCATCTAACTGTACCAAATATTTTATCGTTTTCACCCAAATATGTTATCGTTATATTTTGTCTCACAATGAATCTCTATTCTGTTCTCTCTCCTTATATGCCCTTCATCTCGTGCCATAGAAGATCTAACATCTAAAACTTCAAAACATGCCATTCCCCTTTCGATCATTCAACTAAGAACCTATGATCCTACGTAGTTCTTATCAAGATGTTTTTTTTTTACTTTAGCTTACATTGAGTCACCTGTTGCTTTTGCGATATATATATATATATATATATATATATATATATATATATATATACGGGCACACGCACACAAATACACACATGCACAGACACACACAGAGATACACACACACACACACACACACACACACACATAGAGGTCACTACATTTTTAACTGTACATTTATAATAACATAGCTGACTGATACATCTATCTATCTATCTATCTATCTATCTATCTATCTATCTATCTAGGTTTGGCACGCCATTTCACTACAGCTATAGCTTACTTCAGTAGCAACACTCTACTGAGAGAAAGATACACCAGTTAAAAAGAAGGCTTTCAGCTGGACCAACCAGTAAAACGTGTCTCGCTGTCTTACCATATTGCCAGTAATACTGTCGGGGCTTTCTTAAGACTTCAAAATGAAAAGGAAGATTTGTGAAATATCTTAAGATGTCTTAGTGTGTTTATTTAGATTAATACGAATCTCAATTCTCATAGGTCAAATAAATTATTTTAGCTTTGACACAGTATCAT
This sequence comes from Octopus bimaculoides, assembly GCF_001194135.2. Lineage (NCBI taxonomy): Eukaryota > Metazoa > Mollusca > Cephalopoda > Octopoda > Octopodidae > Octopus > Octopus bimaculoides. Next base: position 29,234,130 of record NC_068987.1, on the reverse strand, counting down.
ATATTCATTGAGGAAGCGTGTATTCAATATTAAAGACTTAACTGATCTTATTGAATCAATTTTGAAGGATACTCGTATAATAACAAAAAAAAAAGAAAGAAGAATGCCTTATTGAAACTGAATCTTTTACACTGACTGCTGTCAGTCAGGATTCCCTTGGTATTTGCATTTGGATACATCGATGGCAAAGAATTTGTTGTAGAAAATAACTGGTACTTCAGCATGTAGTCAGGTCTATTGTCTCCTATATCAACGATGTTGTCTACATAAAAAGCTGCCACCTCAGTTCCGATAGAGCTTGACACCACTGAATTCCTATCAGAACGGAAATCCTCTGAATAGAAATCCCAGTTCATCTCGTCTTACGTATTAATAGGTTACTCAATACACTGCCTTGCATTGAGACTCTTATTAAGTCGAAAGGATAAAAGACAAAGTTGTCTTCAGTGGCATTTGAACTCAGAATGCAAAGAGTCGGAAAGAATAACATAAATCGGTTGAATGTTCCGTATATATTTTATATCAGATCAAGATTACTAATTTAAAGAAAGAAATGTTTGAAAACAAAAGATATAATATATAGAAATATCACACAGAACAGAAAAATTACATAAAGAAATTGCAAGAAGCTAGGAGAATAAAAATGAAAATTTAAATCGTGAACGTAGACATAGTACATGAAAAACCAACAAAATTACAAAATTAGACACTAGAAATAGAGAAGTAGCTAATAAATTCAAACAAGAGATGCACAGACAAAAATATGAATAGAAGAGAGGATAAGCAATTTATATAAAGACGGAAATAGTTTAGGTATTATAAACTAACTTTCTACGAAAGAACAAAGGTCTGCTCAATCCGACTTCTAAACTCAAAACGTGTAGTTATAATAGCGAAATACATATGCATCAATATCACAAAGAGACACAAAAAAATCAGTTACATAGCTAACTTGGTAATGACAAAAGAAACGGTAATCCATAAAAATTTAGCATATAGGAATATCACAACTCGAATGAACACCATGTGAAGTTACACAGAAATATTGATATAAAACACGAGATGATTACTTAGTTTTTAATTCTCAATGAAATAAACACCAAATACAAAGAAAACGAATTATTGTTTGTAGCTAATCCATTGTCAGACGATAGTTCGTGCGCACGCGCACACATAGGCACACATGCACACAGTGGTGAGACCGTGTTGGCGTCTTACATTCATTAGAAACTAGGTCCGCATGATAAATTATGAGCATTGGTACAAAAGAGATGGTACAAAAATATACTGCAGTATATCTTAGAAAATGACAAGGTAAACGTGCTGTGGAAGATGCCAACTGAAGAAAACACGTTGATTAAGAACACTCGATAGTATCATTAAAAACTAACACGGAATGAAGTGTCACCTAGACGTGGCATCCATTGGGACAGATAACTAAGTGTTTGAGTCTGTGTATGTGCGTTGCGTGTACGTCTGTGTGCGTGCGTGTGTGTGTGTGTGGGTATGCGAACGTGTGTGTGTGTGTGTCCTATATAATGATTCTCCCAGCTCACCACCTTAATAAGCCCTATAATGATAATTTCAAATTTCACCTCAAGGTAGGAGATTTCCGCGGGGTGAGAGATAAGTTGATTACATTGACCCCAGTGCTCAACTGGTACTTATTTTATCGACCTTGGCGGAGTTTGAACTCAGAATATAAAATCGCATGAAATGTCACTAAGCATTTGGCCCGGCATGCTAACGATTCTGCCAGCTCACCACATTAATAAGCCCTATAACAACAACACGTGTTCTTACGTGGAATTATTAAAGATTAATATATAAATAACTAAATGTTAAGATTGACAGCCGCACCTAAGAAAGAAACATAACGTAAGTGATATGTACACACATTACATATAGTAGTTTAAATAAACTAGAAAACTCATTAACACTTTTCAAATCATACAGGGCTGCACTAAGTTCTAAACTGAAAGCTCACGATATAAAATTTTTAAACTAATAACATGAACAATTGCTTTGTTAAGATGTATCAACTTCAAAGTTGCATTTAAATTTTATACTATCTCTCTGACATCTAACAATAAGCATCTTGAAAACCAGATGTAACCCCAAATGCTAGGTATAATGACATTTCATCATGTAATCACTGGATAACCAAATTTAGTCAAAGCAGACAACGTAAATCGATACAATAAAGTTGGCTTCTATGTCCATCTGGCAACATGAAAAGACAATTCAGCTACATATGATAGCAAGTCGTTAATGAATCAATTGCCAGACATATGAGTACATCAGTCTCATGATTGTTCCACCAATACAAACGGGTCTATTGTTGCTAAATAAATAAATGTTTCAGGGCTAATAAAATACTATTTATCAATTGGTAAATAGTCGATTGCGCATTATTACAAGAGACTTGTGCAAAAGAGATTGATAGGTTATATATAGAGTAACTTACCAATGAGAATGTAGAAAAAGAATATAAAGAAAACTCAGGCAACGTGTGATTTAAATGAACAACACTGAATCAGAACCAAAGCCCCACAAGGACTTTCAATGAGTATAACCTGCAGCAGGGCCTAACTCGTCAAAACTCAAATATTATATGAAATATTTGTGCAGTTCATTCTAGGTTTAGTGTGAAATTTCGTCTGAAATTTGATTTTGTTGTCATGCTTCAAGTCGCGTCTGATTAGCTGGTCTACAATAACAGACATTCTATTGTGACTATTGCGTCATTCATATTAGTTATAGCATATCACAAACTACACTGTCCAATGTAAATTTGAAGATGGTTGAATGTAGTTTAAAAAACGAATGGCTATTATTACTAGATATTATGTCATCGGTGAGGCTCCTACGTAATCAGAAACATCAATCGTCAGTCAAGAGCAGCGAAAAAAAAAATTCCCTACTCTTGGCAGAAACATCTCAAAGAAAGACACACTTGGATAAATCGCATGCAATAGCTAGGTTCTACTTTAATTTATTGATTCAGTTGTTTGAGAGGAAATTTAACCTTAACCAGACTTGAATTCAGATCAGTAAAATACTCCACAGAATGTTGACCGACTTTTTACGGATTATGCCACTTGTTTTTTTTTTAATAATATTAATAATAAAGATTTCTAATATTGGCACATTGTCATGTAATTTATAGAAGAGTAGAGTCTATTGAATTTTCAATGAAATACTATTTTATCCGCTCAAAAATACATATGCAAATCAGCTTCAGTAAGAAAGAAAAGGGAGGTAATCAACATGTATCATTGATAGTTCAAATGACGTTTGTATGACAAAATAATTTTAAAAAATGCAAAGTCTAACGTTTCGGAACGTACATTTCATCGGAGTGAGGAGTATTATCAGATGTTGAAACAAGTAAATCGGAATGTGGATGACAAAAGGGAAGGAAACAATAAAGGCTGTATTATGTCTGGTGTTTTATATTTTTGAGCATACCTCAAAATCCCGAAATTTTGCCACAGTGAAATGTCGTCACTCATTTCGTTGTTCTTTATGTTTCATATTGAGCAATAAACCAACGTTTCCTTTTCTTGTTTAACTGTTTGTCACATGTTAGGTTTCATATCTCAGAACAGTTACATCTATAATAGCTTATATCTAAAAAAAGAAAAAAACAGAAAAGAAAAGAAAGACTTGAGTTTTACTTCGCTCAAATATTGTGGCATGCGTTTTCATAATGCTTCCATTTTGCCAATACATTCCAATAAACCTTAACTTAAGACGGATGGCAGGCGAAAATTGCTATTTATTGGCCAATCCGTCATTTATTATTGATGGTTCCAACTCTCTAAACAATCGTAGCCATTTATCGAATTCAACTATTTGCCGTAAACATGCATTTTCTTGAAATTGGACAGAATTTGCCGCAAGCGTTAAAGGAAACCATTATTAAGATGCTAACATTATGATTTCTCTTGAAGGTTTCTATATTTGTGAAACAAGGCGTTCTCTTGAATTCCTTATAAACTTTCGTAGATTTAATATAAATCATATATATGGTTTACATATTCTCATTATGCATGAGGACAGCGCACGCAGTTTTTATTTCTTGTTGACCAAAAAATCAATACCATTTTCATTGTTTCGTTCTCTTGTGTTTTTCGAATCTTTATCTCAATGAATGTTCGATTTTCTTTTTATTGTAATGTCATATACTGATACTCTTCAGTCGAAAACATCTCAGTTTGCACGTTTTCTTATATTTACAAACATTTGAAACTTAAATTATAGAGTAGATGCATATTGGAATTATTTCTTTACATACTCAAAATGAACTCAAGCTGTTCAATGCTACTGAAATAAAATGCCTCCTCTTTGTACTGGCATGTTTCATTATATGTTTATAAGGGAAAAGAAACATAGACAAGGCAGTAGAAAAAGATTTCCACAAGTTTCTGCTGTAAAGTTTGTATCTAGAGACAAAATATCCCTTTTAAATTATTCCTTATCCAAGGCATTGTAGCAAACGTAGAAAGGTGACTGCTTGTATATAGACACTGGTATTGCTTTCAAATTTTGGCACAAGGTCATCAGTTTAGAGGGATGAGGTAAGTTAATTGCATTGATCCAAGTGCTCAAACGGTACTTATTTTATCGGCCCCGAAATGATGAACGGCAAGGTCGACCTCGACGGAATTTGAACTCAGAAAGTAAAGACGGACAAAATGCTGCTAAGCATTTTCTCCGGCGTGTTAACGATTCCGCCAGCTCGCGGCCTTATATATCCATAAAGGCGCAGCCAAATATCCACACTGATGACTGAGTATGTAAGAGGGAAATTATCAATAAACGAAAGAAAAACAATATGCAGATTGTAAATAAATAAACAGATAAATAAATAAATAAATAAAACCTAGCGTGTATATATGTAACTCAGCAAACTTGTTCATACTCTTGTTTCAATCGATCAGTAACTAAAGGAAAAATATGATATTATCTGGAAACAGACTAAATGAATATTTTGCGCTAAACTTATACGGTATTCATTAACCAAGCAACAAAACAATGCCTTCTGTAGATTCCAGTTAAGTCAATGGTGAAATTGATAATTATATTAATTGATCCTAATCTTCAAACCACAGAGAGTGTGCGTGAAGAATACTTGTGCGTTTGATCGTTATCAAACTACGAGATTTAATTAATTATTCGCTTCGCTGCTACCCGTGAGAAATATTGATCGACTGGCAACTGGTGCAATCGAACAATCAAGGCTGGAACGACTATAAAACTTTGCATACCAGAACCGTTACTGACAACCGAATCCTTAGAATTAAATAATAATCTAGTCAATTAAATCATTTGGACACGCCCGTCCCTTCACCGAACATACGCATAACACGATATAATTATATATATATATATATATATCACTATATATATATGATTCTGGGATACGCACATAAACGCAAACTTATATACGTATTGTAATACATACATACCTACCTACACACACACACACACACACACACACACACACACACACACACACACACACACACATATATATATATATATATATATATATATATATATATATATATATATATATATGTATATATATATATGCTTTTTCGATATTTATGTGATCAAACAGACCTAATAACGTTCTTATCATGTGTCCCAGATCCAGAAAAATCCAAGCTATTATAGCATAACCATGATCCATATATTGACAAGTACTAATATTTCAGAATATGTTTACTTTGTGGTGGTAAATAGGAATTAGACAGGATTAATTACCACTTTGATTCGTAAAATTGAATTCATGTTAATCTAATAATTATTTACAAAAGTCAACGAAGGAAATAAATACGATTTCACGTTGACGTTGAAATTAGGGAACATATATATAGATAGATTAGGATTTCTTAGAAAAATACAAAGTCACAGTTCTTTGGGGAGAGAGAATATTGTAATTTCATCCATCTAGGCGCAGGCGTGGCTGTGTGGTAAGAGGTTTTCTTCGCAACTTCATGATTCCAAATTCAGTCCCACTGCGTGACATCTTGGACAGGTATCTCCTACAATAGCCTTCGGCTAACCAAAACCTCGTCAGTGGATTTAGTGTCCGAAACTGAAAACAAGGCCGCGGTATATATATATATATATATATATATATATATATATATATATATATACATATACATATATATATGTATGTGTGTGTATCTGTGGTTGTCCTCTACCACTTCCTGACGAACCGGTGTTGATGTGCTTACGGCTCGCAAATTAGCAGTTCGGAAAAAAGACCCATAGAATAAGTACCAGGCTTTGAAGAACGGTACTAGGATTGATTCATTCAACTAAAACATTCTTCATGGCGGTACTCCAGCATGGCCGCAGTCTGATTACTGAAGCAAGTAAAAGATAAAAGAAAATATATACATTTCCTCTGCTCGCTATTCGTAGGAAAGTCGCGGAAGAGATTTCTGGCACATCCTCCATATGTTCCTGTCGGAAGAACCGTCACTACACTTTCCCAGTGGATTAAACAAGTAAAAGATGAAAGATAGTTAAAAAGATTGATTTATTATTGGCTAATTGAAATACTACAAGCAAAATATGTGGATATACTGAAGATATTATCAGTTATTTTCGCAAACCAGTGAGACACATTCATATCCAATTATCTCTTAATGAATCAGATAAAAATATCGTTGCCTAGCATTAATTATAAGTCAAGTTTCTTTTTCATTTTACTTAAAATCATTTTAATTACTGCATAGAATCTGTCGAAAAGCTACCGATGAAAAAAAAAATCAAATGGAATAGATGTGAACAGAATTTCCGACAATTTTCATAGGCATAAATTTAGATACATGAAACAAAACCAAACAGGGAAAATCCAGAGTCCAAAAGAGTATCTTTAGATATTTTGCTAAAAATTAAATTGACTGAATAGAAATATCTGAAGGAATAGAAGTTAATCTGAAGTATTTTTCTCAATTTATCTGTAAACTCAAGCCATATGCAAACATATGCCCGAGCAAATTTAACGGCTATTAAATGAATATCTTTCTGTGTGAGTGTATTTGCA
>NC_068987.1:29225646-29227035 GCF_001194135.2 Octopus bimaculoides | reverse complement strand
ATATATATATATATATATATATATATACGTGGTTGCCAGTAACACATATATGTGTCACGCTCGTGTCTTTGGCTGCCTTATACGTTAATATTCGTTAATAGATAGACATGATTGTACATATACAATCATGTCAATCTCTACACGACCATAATAGACATGCAGATATTTACTGATGGGCAGAGTGTATAATACATTTCATGTAATCGATGTAATAATTCCATTTTACTGTCTCTCTGATATTTTACAGATTTGGATAGGTGGAGAGGAGCAGTTATATTATTAATATAATATAATATAATATAATATAATATATTACGAGGATGTACTTGCATAACAAGTGACCTGATCTGAGATCATGTGCTGAAACAAAAACAACTGCAGCGTGGAAGGTATTTATAAGCCATTTAAAGAAAACAAAAACCGTTAGATTCACTTCAGCATTTAAATTTGATTTGTCAAAATAGTTTCGACACTTTGAAACAGCGACCTGTTCACTGACAAAATTCCGTGTGTGTATATATATATATATATTCAGTTATTGTATTTGGTTTGCAAGAGTTTGTTTTCCTTCAGAGTTTTCCTAAATCTCTATGGCCTGTGGCCTCTACAAACATTGCTCCTTGATATTTATGCCTTTGTACCATGTGCTCATACTGTTTGCTTTGTCACAAACTCTCTGTATCCTATCTTAGTCTTTACCTCTGTATTTAGGGCAGGCACCACACTGGTTTCCTTACATATAATGCTATCTAAACTCCCTCTACCTCCCTTGTATACCTGAATCCTATCTTTCAGGTCATATCCAGAGAATTGGTTTAGGAAAGCTCTAAAGGAGACGAAACTCAACATTAAGATCGTTGAACAGCCAAGGAGATCCATCAGATCACAATTAGGTGGGATGTACACCTTTGATAATACCACATTCACCAATGAAAGCTGCATGGTATGTAAGATTAACCCTGGCGTTAACAGTAGAACTAGAAATGTAGTCTACAGCATAAAGAACATAGAGGGTGCTTGCAAAGACAAGAACAGGACATACACTGGTGAAACATCTAGAAGCATTGCGAAGAGGTTAAATGGACATTTGAGACAATATGACGACAAAAAACATAGAGTCCTCCATACTCTACCAACATGCCAAAGACTAACATGGAGGCACACTGGGTCGAATTCACATCCACCATTCGTCCAAGCACAGGAAGAACCCAACACTCAGACAAATACAGGAGTATATCTTCATAAAGGAAACATGCCGCGTGCTAAATAGGAGATACAGATAGAAGATAGTGATACCACATTACTCACAGTTGATACATATACAAGCAGATTTGTTAGTATGCTGTCACACACACACACACACACACACACACATATATATATATATAT
>NC_068987.1:29224567-29225540 GCF_001194135.2 Octopus bimaculoides | reverse complement strand
AGGTAGGTAAATGGATATGTAGGCAAAGAGATTTTGACTAAAAAAATTGATCCAAGCAAACTCTCAATTCTGCATCAGTATTGAACGAATCTCCATGCATAACATTTGAAAGAAATCGAAAAAGGTGGAAATCCGTTGGTGCCAAATCATGAGAGTACGGCGGTTGTGGCAGCACTTCCCAGCAATGCGTTTGAAAGGCTTCCTTGGTCATATTGGCGACATGAGAACGGGCGTTGTCATGCGGCAGAAGAACTCCATGCTGACAATTAGGTCTTTTCTCTAGAATAGCCGTGTTGAGTAGTTCCAGCTGTTGAACATAGAGTTCCACGTTGAACGTTTGGTTTCGTTCAAGCAATTCATAATGGATAATCCCTTCCCAGTCCCACCATAGGCACAACGTCGTTTTACGCAGATGAAGATATTGCTTCACACATGGTGTCGCTTGTTTACCGAGGCTAAGCCATTCCTTACTCTGCTTCATATTGATGTACAGGCACCATTTTTTGTCGCCAGTAACGATACGGTAAAGAAATCGTTGCTTGTGTCCATAAGTTGAGCGGTGACGAGCAAGCAAACCTGCGGAGATTGTGGCTCGTTGATTTTTGTTGTTGTCACTTAAAGCATGCGGAACCCATGCTCCATACTTCTGAACCTTTTCCATCGACTGAAGATGCTTCTCTATAGCAGTATGGGAGCATTCTAATTTCTCTGATAGTTCCCTTGTCGTTTGACGAGAATATTCGTGCAAAAGTTGGTTTAATCGATCTTCATCGAACTCAACTGGACGGCCAGAACGTGCTGCGTCATTGAGATCAAAATTCCCATTTTCGAACTTGGCATACCAATCACGGGCAGTTCTTTCAGCTATGGCTCCCTCTCCATACACTGCACAAATGTCGCAAGCAGCTTTTGCAGCCTTAGAACCTTGATTAAAAGCCAAAGGCAGGGGGTGTCGAAAATGTTGATTATCCTC
>NC_068987.1:29224164-29224557 GCF_001194135.2 Octopus bimaculoides | reverse complement strand
GTCGAAAATGCTGATTATCCTCTTTTACTTAATATATAAAATCTTTACACCACTCACTCACTCACTCACTCACTCATTCATTCTCTCACTCACTCACTCACTCACTCACTCACTCACTCACTCAATCAATCAATCAATCCGCCAATCAATCAATCAATCAATCAATCAATCAATCAATCAATCAATCAATCAATCAATCAATCAATCAATCAAACAGTCGGTCACGCTATTATCTATGTGTCTGTCTGTCTGTCTATCTATCTATCCATACATACATAATAGCAACAATAACTACTACTACTACTACTACTACTACTACTGCTGCTGCTGCTGCTGGGGCTGTTGCTGCTGCTACCACCACCACTACTACTACTACTACTACTACTACTACTA
>NC_068987.1:29222449-29224154 GCF_001194135.2 Octopus bimaculoides | reverse complement strand
CTGCTGCTGCTGCTGGGGCTGTTGCTGCTGCTACCACCACTACTACTACTACTACTACTACTACTACTACTACTACTACTACTACTACTACTACTACTACTACTACTACTACTACTACTTCATAATCACTCCCGATCATCTGTTCGTAAATAGAGTCAGAAGAATACAAAAATTAGAGCAGAAAAAATTATTTTTTCATGACACTTCGGCATGTATTAGAACAGTTTCATTGGCGTATGTATCAGTTCTATGGGTGTGTATATTATTTAATGTATAAATAGACGTACACACATACACACACTCATTCACACACACACACATACCGTATACATACAATAACACACAAACACACACATACAAAACAAAGCTTATTAATTCTCTTCAAGCGCACTTATCATTTGTCATGAATCTCTTTTATAGTGCTAAACATTCCCAGGTGAACGACGTGCATGGCTTTTAATTATTCTAAAGGACAAGGCTAAAGAAATTACCTGAAGTTGCCAGCTGCATGAAAACAAAATAGTAACTTATCTGCTTCATTTACTTAGAATTACACCGTTAGTCACAAGAAGTATCATTCAGTAAATGATAAAGGCGACGAGCTGACATGTTTGCTAGAATACTGTGCAAAATGCATCCGAAGCTACATTCTAAGTTCAAATGCAACGGAGGCCGACTTTGTTTTCATCCTTTCAGGGTGCATAAAATTTGTATCAGTGACGCACTATAGTCGATTGAATCGACTTATCCCTCGACCACATGTAAAATTGATGGTTCAATGCTAACATTTGTAACCAATCTATTAATAAAAAGATCTGATCAGAAAGTGCAAATATGTTTCTGTCACGGGACTGGTAAACAGCAATAGCACTACCCACTCTATTTCCTAATTAACTGACTTTAACTAATTACATTTACGGTTGCTTTCATTGATTTTTAAACCATGACACTGCCTTCCTCTACGTTTAGATAATGATTGTTTATGTTACTAGTTGTATTTTTCAAGTAATTAATATTTCTTGCTTTACTTCATTAATTTGTTAGCAACTATTTTAATGTTGCTCACATTACTGTTAAACACACGTCTCTTAGACATCATAAGTCGTTTGGTTGGTTTAGATGAATTTTCTGACAGACAAGCCACAGCGTCTATCCAACACACGTGATGTTTGCTATGTCTGCTTTTCCTTCTGCTCATAGTCATTGGCACTGCAAAAGCCCTTTTAAACATCAAACATCCCCCAGAATATCTGTTCTCTGAAAATAATCCTCTGAGCATGTCGTTCCTTCAACCGTCAGTTTGAAACGTGTAAGTGGAAGGTTAACGTCATCAATCTTGGCGATCTCAGACACTGCCTTCCTTCACACTCATCTAATATGAGTATGTGCGTCTGTGTGCATGAGTATGTTCGAGCTGCATATAATTATAATTTACTTCAATCACTTCCATCGTGGCATTCATTTGTAAAAGTCATAGCAAAAGTTTTAGAACAATTGTTTTCTATATGTGCAATTTCTTAATAATAATTTCAATATAAGATTAGGAAATATATCCACAAATGATTATATATATATATATATATATATATATATATATACACACACATACATACATATCTGAAAGCCTGTTTGAATGTATATATATGCATATATACATATGTTTATATATGTATATATGTATCTTTATATTTATATATATATAAAC
>NC_068987.1:29220559-29222439 GCF_001194135.2 Octopus bimaculoides | reverse complement strand
GTATCTTTATATTTATATATATATAAACATATTTACACACACATATATGTGTGTGTATATATAAATAATTATGCATGTTTAAGTATATATATATACATATACACACACACACACACACACACACACACACACACATATATATATATATATATATATATATATATAAACCAAAGAAGCTAGTAGTATGAACACAAAGTTTTCAAGTTAATTTTACCTTATACGTAACAGACAAATAAAAATAGTGCATTGTAGGCCATACGTAAATTGAATTTTTAGCAATAACAGCTTGATGGAAAATATCTTTGTAATACACTTAGATATTTACATCGCCTTATCATTTCATATGAAATATATTGCATAAATTTCTTATTCCAATAATTTTCCTGGTTTTTCTAAAAGATTTATGTGTATTAAATTATTGCTTGTCATCTGACTTTTAGTAATTAAATTAAGGTCAATTTCAAAGTTTAATAAAATTTTAAAACGTCTTTTCTTGTAAAGCTAGCTTAATCATCAAAAAGCATATAAGAAACTTCTTCAACTATTTTATGTTTCGTAGAATGGCAAGATGTCATAAAAATTCTTTATTGAATAAAACTGAAGGAAAGATCTCAAAGCAACCCAATACATGCAAGTTGTGTAATTTTCCTGTATTGTAAAACCATGCATTCACCGTCTGTCGAACGAATTATAAATTCAAGCAACCTATATACTACTCTCACAGTCTATTAAAAGGTAAATATATTCTTAGTTGATCTAAACTCCATTATCTCGTAAAAACTCTTCCCCAGAGTTGTTTTAGTGAATTGTTATGCTGAAAATCATTCGTTTAGCAATTAGGAAGTTTGTAGTTCTGCATTCTGGCAATAGAGAGAATTGTAAAATACAAACAGATACCGAAGGAATGAATAACGAGGAATATGTAAATGTTGTAGAAATGCTTATTTGTATTCAAAGCTCCAAATAATTCCAAAGCGGCTGACTATTTTAAAATAAACTAACAGTAATACCCGTAGTTGATCGGGTAATTACTTTTACTCTTTCTCGAGAGACACGTTCAATGTGTTATTATATATATAGATTTACTCCTCTTGTATGTGTGTATTGAAAAACATGTGATAGTTGAAGTAAAATAAAGAACAATTTCATACACGAACTTCTATTTGTTTATTATATGACAATGATAAGTGAGTTGTATGTGTTATCTTATATATCAATACATTAATGGCAATTATATAATTCAGAAAGCTATGGTGGGCGCGGAGCTGTAATGAAAGAGAATTGGTCAACGTGCCGCACAGTGGGACTGAACCCAGGCGACATGGTTGAAAAGCAGGCTTCTCAACCTCACAACCACGCTTATAAAGGAGAGATAAATTTTGGATAATATACTCCTTGATACACTATGCTTAACAAAAAGATATGATGTTATGCCAGTCAACACATACAATGACACCATTCTGCTGTGGTGGCTCATGTTGTGTTTTTCCCGCTCATTCCGGAAGAAATTTATTTTAAGAGAGCAGAAATTGATGGAAAAGAAAGCGAAAAGGACAGAGAGAAAGAAAGTGACTGAAGGTGTATCTCGTGATTATTGATGTCGTTTAAGGTACACAAACATATTGAAAATATGACGTCATCGTATAAAATGTTTACGATAGTTGATTTATGGGAAAGATTATAATGTTAAATTTTTGAAATGCAAATATATGAATGGAAATTAAGTTTAATTTGTAGCCGAAATAGTACTGAATCTTTTTATACCCCATATGTCAAAATCGGTAACTCGGTTTTGGAATGCACAAGCAATATTGAACTTCGGTATGTGGTAAAGCAAATGTTTGCTGATCCCTTAATTATGTTTATATATATATATATAT
>NC_068987.1:29211587-29219716 GCF_001194135.2 Octopus bimaculoides | reverse complement strand
TGTACATACTTACATCTACATGTGTATATATATATATATATATATGCATATCAGGGTACAGGACGTTAAAACAATGAACTACAGACAACGGAACGAACACATAGGAAAACGGAAAGCCACTTGGAATATTCCTTCATCAGCTGTCTCTATTCTAACCTCTGTGTGTGTGTGTGTGTGTGTGTGTGTGTGTGTGTGTGTGTATATGTGTATGCATGTATATATATTCATGGCGTTTGAAAGAGCATGAACTGCAGGAAATATATTGATGAGACCACATTATTCACTCGAAGCTCTCACGTCTATATATCAGCTTGCCAACCAAAATCATTAAACTCTAGTAATTAGGAACAATATAATTCCTAATATAGAGATAGCAAATGATTTTCATTCGATCAACAAAAAAAAATAATAATAATAATAATTGAATTACTATCTCAAAGTTTTCTTTATAAATCAAGGCCTGGTCTATTTATTTCTACTTTCTTATGGTTTTATTGTTTGAGGGAATGGATTTCTGTTTTAATGGTACCGTCAAAGATTATAAACAACCTTAGAAATGTATAACAATGCTTTACCGAATAATGTTAAATTCAAGTTGTAGCTCCGATATCTCTGTGCGTCTAGAGCTGGATTAAATTGCTTGTTTCGAAATGCAGCCTTACTTAAGGCAATTAAGCTTTAGGATAATTTGTTCAATATTAGAACATTCAAATTTAATGTAAAGAAAATATAAATTCAGTACCATTTTCTTTTGTATTGGCCTAAAGTCTTTCGATTATTTACGAAACTGGTAATGGAAATTTGGATTTTTATGTCTTTTCTAACGACTTAGTTCGTTTAAAGGAAGTGAAGCAACATCCAACAGAGATCGGAACCACTTCATGGTCTTAGATTCCTGGCAGCTTACTGGTCACTGTGTACAAACATTGAACAAATATTAAAGCACTTTGACAGTAGTTAAACTTTATGATAGAATAGTAAACGTGAGTGGCGGCCGGTGATTCTAGTAGGAATCGAACTTGACACCTGTGTAAAGGTTTCCAGTATAAGGATGCTTAGCTGGCAAAAGATTTTACCTTCTTCACTTTCAAGGTACTCCGGATGATTAATCTGCCTCTTATTTAGTTTTTAAAGCTTAGATAATTAATATTTAGTCATGTTGATACCTTTCTGAATCACGTTCAAAAGTCACCATTTTAAATTTACATCGAAGAACTCTGTTGACATCATAAATATCAATGACTGTCTGTATAGAAAGGTGTAAGTACCAGGCGCAGATATTGTCCGCACTAGAGAGTGACAAAGAAGATGAAAGCGAGAGGAAGAGTGGATAGGTAGAGAGCACTTCACCGTTAATTAGTTTCGTTTTATACTATACTTAGATTTTGGAGATACCACAATGCAACAAATTGCTTCGCCTAGCCCTATCAGGCCCTCTGAACTTCGATTAAAATTTCAAAGATATTGCTTCAGAAGTTATATCTCACTATTGATATGCTATAAAGAATTGTCTAATTCCTATTTTCAATGGAGTTTAGCTTACTATATAACGCTCATTAATGAAACACCACAAAATTAGATTATCCTTTTTCTTTCATATTAAAGTATATAGTAGTTAAACTTTCCTGAAATATCTAAATAGTGATGAAATCAGTTGCCGGAAGAGTTGTTGCCTGCACCATAGACGAGAACAGTGCTATTTGTTCTCGTTGAAGCTTTATTTGAATAAAACTAGAAGAGATTGTTGGGAGTTGCAGTAAATTGTTCAAAGTGTGTTGCTTGGTGAAAATTGCCTGACACGTCAAAACCCTATAAATGTAAGAGAATACAATTCAGTTTGTAATGAGCTAAGGTTTATCTATTTACGATAGGTGATATCTGGTACATTCGAACGATGAGAAACTTGACTTATTTTCAGCGTCGTGTGTCACGTCTGCGTGTTAAATCCAATTATTTATTTACTAAACTTAAACACATTTTAAAGTATTAAATTTATTAGGATTTCTTATACAGGCTATCTATCATCTTCACATTTGAGGTAGGGAAACAGTAGGAGTGGGTTGATAGCTTAAGGTAAACTCCGCAGTAACATTCAATATATGTTTGAAAACGGAAAACATTATAAACAAAATAATTTCACCGCAGCGAGGAGCGATGAATTAAAATATAATATATTAGCAAAACATTAGGCGTCATAATATCATATGTCGTATTCAATCTTAGGTTTCCATTTAAATAGTTTGCACTGGGTGGTGATTATGTTAAGACTATAATATTACTTGATCGTGCATTCAGTTTAACTACAGGAAACTTCAGCAATACAACATCACTCTATCATTCAAGTTTTATTTATTCCAAGTGCAATGCAATGTCAAGACGATTAAGCATGGAGGTATATGTAGCGGATAATCAAGCTGATATGTTTAGCTCTTCTTTTTGCGTTTTACAATATTCATTGAAAGCTAACCTTTTGGTACGGCATCCATTCTGGTTCTTATCCGCCCTTATCAGTGTCAGTTTTGCTATTATAGAATACATTTCATGACTTACTGAGGGTTTCAGACTAGAAGACGGCTATCCACCCGCCTGATTCATTGGAATGTGGCTGCTGCCTATGTTATTTCTTCTTAAAGCCACAGGTGAGAACTTTGGACCAAGCGGAGATTAGTATTTTTCGGGGAACTCGGGATATTTAACTACAAATGGTATACCGTTCTGGACTTTCTCATTCAAATTCAGTAGAGTAACACAAACGGGTTAATGACTATAAGCGTTTAGTTTAGTTTTCATTCGATGGCTATATTTATGAATTAATTAAATAGAATTTTTACAACATAAACTGATATTATTCCTGTTTCTAAGGGACAGCAAATACAGAGACACTGACTCATTTCGCCAGTTGCCCTGTCTAGTTAGCCTGTCTCAAATTTGTGCTTTTAATATTTAACAATATTGATACTTGTAACAAAGCCGAAATTCAGTTCTGCATTTAAGAGATGAGGAATTATATACATTATTTACATTATTTACATTTGACGGATATTTGTCTTCATCTTGTTTGGTGTTAACACAACGTTTCGGGTGATATACTCTGCAGCTTTATCAGGTGTCTTGGGGAAATTTCGAACCTGGGTTCTCATTCCCAAAGTATTTTTGGATGTCATTATTATCATTATTATTATTATTATTATTATTATTGTTATTCAGGTATCGTGACCTGAATAAGAACGGCAACAACAACAACAACAATAATAATAATAATAATAATAATAATAATAATAACATCGAAAATTACCATAGGAATGAGAATCCTGGTTCGATATTTCCCTAAGAGACCTATGAAGGCTGGAGGGTATATCAGCCGAAACGTTGTGTAAATAACAAACAAGATGATGACAAATATCCGTCAAATGTAAATAATGTAAATAAAGCCGAACTTATTGTTATTAGGTCAAATCCATTATTTGTTTGCTACTTGAATTTATGATCCCAAGATGGATAAGACACAATGTTCGTCTCGGTGGAACTTCGTGGTACATAACGTAAAGCCGTACTGATTCGAATAATATAATAATATAATTGCTCTTTAGAGTTGTATTTAGTTTATACAATATTCAATTAATTATACCCAGCTTATCTAAATCTGTTC
Source organism: Octopus bimaculoides (assembly GCF_001194135.2). NCBI lineage: Eukaryota > Metazoa > Mollusca > Cephalopoda > Octopoda > Octopodidae > Octopus > Octopus bimaculoides. Next base: position 29,216,067 of record NC_068987.1, on the reverse strand, counting down.
CAAAGTCATTTGCTTCCAACCGAAGAGCAACATATAAATTTATATTTATAATATTTACGTAGTATTGCAAATAATTTGTAATAAACCATGCTTCTGTATGCCCAAGTCTCTAGTCGTATTTCTATTTCAGTTTATCGTCAACTTTTGCTGCCCAACCACCTGAGTAAATTCAGGAGAATCAAACCATTGCAGTTGTTTTAAATTTCCTTTGTTACAATGATATATATTCCCGAATGTAGTCGAGCCGAAAGAAAAGTTTTTTTGGCTGGCAATGATTTTCAAGAATCCACGAAGCTTTTCATGTTTTCATGCCAATTATCCTTTCATATAATGGGACAATGGTCTACTTGATAAAGAACACTTGACGAATCTTCGACATAAAATCTCTGTTGACTGATGCAGCAGTACTCTTCACTATATGCTGCTCTCATTTTTATGATGAGGCTTTCAATGTGCATTCGTATTTTTAACTTCATAGAAGAAAATATTATCTTCTGGAATAGATACTGGGTTTTATGCAGTCTCTGCAGACAAAATTATAAGGAAATATATTGACAGTCCAGACTAACCAACTCAAACAACACTAACTGTACAGTTATTGAACTGATATCTACGATAAGAATGAGAAATATGTTTTGTATTTGCTGCCTCATGCGTGGAGTGAATAAGACGGCTTACTGCGAACGCATTCTGTATTACTTTAATGTTAGTATAATGAGATCTAAACTAATTGGATAGTAGACTGATTTCTGAGAATAAATTTAAAGATAAAATCAAATGCTATCATTGGAGTGTGAAATAGATTTTATTAAATAGACTCACGATTTAAGAGGTTTTCGTTTATCACTGCTCATCATAGTTTATCATCGTTTATCAAGCATTAATTAATGATGAGACTAACTTCTAACATATTTTTTGCTTTTATTTTACATTCAATAAATTTTAATATTCCATTTTTCTTTGCAAGTCAAGCCAGTTTAATGACTCAGTAATGATTTTGCAACAAGATGATATCGTTATAATATCAGTATGATTTTGTTACAGGATCACAGTAGTTATTTATGCTTCGGTTCGACGTAATATCTTGCCGTTACTGTCGTGTACTTCTCCTTAAACTTATACATAACAGATTTGATGCACTGAAATTTAAAAATAAATTTAAACTGTTGGTGAGTATCCATTTGACCTCCGTGAAAGCAACTCATCAAACAGATACAATATTCTTGTAGACGCTCGTAAATGGCGCATTTTAATAAGTCTGAATGCCTGATTTAAAGACACCGATAATTTTAATTGTGGTGCGTTACTATATTTCCTGATTATATTTTATATAGAAACAATCAACATGTTTGCAAAGGAAAACTGCTTAATAAGAACAACAGGAACAACAACAATAATAATAATGAGCGTTTCAAATTCTGGCATAAGAGCGCTTCAAATTGAGCAAGTTCAGGGGAGGGGGTAAGTTGATCACATCAATTTCACTGCGCAACTGGGGTTTATTTTACCGATCCCGAATGACAAAGACGATCTCGACAAAGTTTGATCTCAGAATGTAAAGGCGGGCAAAATTCCGCTAATCCTTTCCCCCGGTGTGCTAACGATTCTGTTACCTCACTGCCTCAATAATAATAATGATAATAGTAATAATAATAATAATAATAATAATAATAATGACGGTTTCAAATTTGGAGGTGGAATAGATATGTCGATTTCGTCGACCCCATTGTTTCAGTGGTACTTAATTTATCGACCTGAAAGGATGGAAGCCGAAGTCAACCTCGACAGAATTAGAACTCAGAATGTAGCGGCAAACGAAGTACCGCTTAGAATTTCGCCAGGCGTGCTACAGATTCTGCCAGCTCACCGCTTTCAATAATAATAATAATAATAATAATAATAATAATAATAATAGTTTCAAATTTTGCCACAAGGGCAGCCATTTTCGGAGACGGGGACGAGTCGATTGCATCAGCCTCCAGTGTTCAAGTGATACTTATTTTATCGATTACGAAATGATGAACAGCAAAGTCGAGAGCGGCGGAATTTGAACTCAGAACGTCAAGGCGGACGAAATACTGCAAAGCATTTCGCCCAGCGTGCTAACGATTCTGCCAGCTCACCGCTTTAATAATAATAAAAACACGCTCGCCACACTGACAAAGTGTTGAAATATAGCCATATAAATAAAACTTATTGAAAGTTTTGGACTGTATCCGAGTAAGAAATACTCATTAAAATTTATTTCTTTTTCCAAATGAAATGTTGCATTTTAAGTGTGTATCATCCATCACTGGCACAACACTTGTAAACACTCTCACCACATTACGATCCAATCAACATCAGACCATTTTCTTCCCCAAACACCATGCACAAGAAATGAAAATTAAATTAAATAATATCCGTAATATTCAGCCCAAGGATAATAAACGGGAAATGCGTACTTAAAACTTGTTACACAAAAATTATAAAAAGACTACACGTGCAAAACAATTTAACACGAGAAATGAACGGACCGGTACCCTACGAAAAGGATGACCATCAAAATAAAGGGCGGGGCGTTATTTCTTATGTCCCGTAAATAAAATACAAAAACAGACGTAACATCAACAAAACCGAAGTAAAGAACGAAATACAACACACCCAGACCGTAGGAATGTATAATGATGAGCGAAATGCACCAAACCAGAACACCAGAGACAATAATATGGAACAAATATGGAGGGACTATGGAACAAATCTAAGACCTGTAAACAGCGAATGTGAAACTAATGATTATGATACTTTAACAATGAGCATAATCAAAGAATTAAAAACAACTTATCTCAGTATGGACCAGCGATTATACCTCTCAAAAATTAAAAATGATAATAAAACAACATGAATAATAAGTAGCATGTACATGGCCATCAAGTAACCAATAGCCATAGAAATAAATGTCAATATGACCAGGCTAAATGATATAATATACGCTGCAGCCTCTGCGGCTAGAAATAAAAAGAAGCTGGATATCTGCTAAAAATAAAAGAAACGCCTACTATGATAGGGATTGTTTCTGTTTTTCGATACCACATTCGAGTTACCTCTAGTTCCAGGTCTTCGTATTTTGAAAGTTTCTCCATTTCTTTTAGGGAAACGTTGTCATGTGCTGGCAGTGTCCGTGAATTAGAGAGTTGTCAGATTGTGTGGAACAGATGATGTCGCGTGTAAGGCGAATTCAGCTGTCTGTATAGAGAAGATCGACGCACCGCTTAGAAGAGAAGGAAGGCAGGTTTTTCTCTACCTAGTGGCTGTGGCAAAAATGGCTGTGGTGGAGGCGACTGAAAGGTTTGAACACAGGAACATTTCTATCTGGTCAAGCCCTCATCAGTTTCTTCAAATATCATTTGAAGAGCAAGGTGAGGGTAGAGAGGGAGGTGCTGCCTTCTAGTGTGTTTATCAAAAGGTGGTCGACAGTGGCAAGACTGGTGAAATTGAATGGATCTAATATGAATATACTTTTCTAAGTAGGAGGAAAGAAACTGGAAGAGGGCATTTTCCCATGCCTTGGAATTGGCAAAGTAATCCGGTATTTTTGTTAGGGAGTTGCTCCATATTACTGGACTGACCCGCTATTGAGGATTCTATTTATTTATTATTTATGTCTCTACTTGCTACTCTACATCCTCTGTTATAGCCTTAAATGTGTTAGTATCTCCCCTTCATTGATGTTTACCCTACACGTTTTTGTAATTTTTTGGTTTTGATGTAACTCGTCCTTCGATATTCTCTTCCATGTCTTGGACCCTTGTCGCCAATAAAAGAAATTATTATCATTATTATTATTATTATTGACGTGGTGAACTGGCTGAATTGTTAGCACACCGGGTAAAATGTTTAATGGCAATAATAATAATTTGAACTCGGAACGTAAATACGAGCATGATTCAAACACTAAAAGAGAAGAGAATTGATGAAAACGGGACTGCACTCATGAATGTCATGGCTTCTTGGAAATATACTGAGCAGCATTTCCAATATGTCCTTTCCTTATTTAAGACGAAACATTGAAAAAATTAAGGAGAGTTTTGTATAGTATTTCAGGAAGCTCAAGCGACTGAGTATTGTTTAATAACACGGCTGTATTATTCGGGGCACAATGTATTGGAGGCACAATGGCCCAGTGTTTAGGGCAGCGGACTCGCGCTCATAGGATCGCGATTTCGATTCCCAGACCGGGCATTGTGAGTGTTTATTGAGCGAAAACACCTAAAGCTCCATGAGGCTCCGGCAGGGGATGGTGGTGAACCCTGCTGTACTCTTTCACCACAACTTTCTCTCACTCTTACTTCCTGTTTCTGTTGTGCCTGTAATCCAAAGGGCCAGCCTTGTCACACTGTTTCACGCTGAATATCCCCGAGAAGTACGTTAAGGATACACGTGTCTGTGAAGTGCTCAGCCACTTGCACGTTAATTTCACGAGCAGGCTGTTCCGTTGATC
>NC_068987.1:29210035-29210864 GCF_001194135.2 Octopus bimaculoides | reverse complement strand
GAAGCCCATCGTATATATGTATATGTATATATATATATATATATATATATATATATATATATATGTGTGTGTGTGTTTGTGTGTCTGTGTCTGTCCCCGCAACATCGCTTGACAACCGATACTGGTGTGTTTATTTCCCCGTACCTTAGCATTTCGGCAAAAGTGACCAATTGAATAAGTACTAGGCTTACAAAGAATAAGTCCTGGGGTCGATTTGCTTGACTAAAACAAGTAAAAGAGTAAAGTAAAAGAATAAAACATACCAATGATTCTAAAGGTTCTAACTTATAAATAAGCCGTTTCTATAGCATATAGCATATAGGGCTAGTGAGAACCTTTTGAAAAAAAAAAGTCACGTACAAGGAATGGGTAGTGCGTATAACAATACTATCTGAAGTAATATACAAAAACACAACATATATGACGGTGATGATCTTCATACTCGTAAAAATGGGAAATGTATAAATTACATTATTGTTTCAATCAATAAAATCAGAATGAATTTGTTGTGCTTAACATTACACCTAACTTGATTATAATTCTAGAACGTTTCCTACATTCAACTGAAAATTATTGTTTTGAATTCTGGTAAGATTAAAAACAACGTATATTCTTCTGAGATTTTAAATCAGAAAAGATTTAGCATATCACAAGAGTATATTTAATTTCTAACGTTGTTAAATAAACAGGAAATGGAAAGATATAAATGAAGAAATCATAATAGGCAAAGAATGCACAATCAATCCCTAAGGAGGAGAATTCACTGTAATTGAGGTTAGAGATTTTTTTCATTTTCCATTAGCAATGATGAAACAAAGCTAGAGACGAT
>NC_068987.1:29206550-29209707 GCF_001194135.2 Octopus bimaculoides | reverse complement strand
TATATATATATATATATATGCATACATACATACACTCAAACAAACCATACACTCAAATAGTTTCAAGAGACGTCTGTGATGCATCGTCAGTAATGTTCTTAAAACAGTGTGTATGCGCGTGGGTGTGTAAGGGAGGAGGCTCGGGTCTTTCAACATCAGAACTCTTCACCCAATTCATCCAGCTGAATTGCTCAATTCTCACCCAATTTTCCCACTAGCAAGAAGCCAACGATTTTCTCAAACCATTTAACTTATTCTGTTGCTTCAGTTCTGCAATCATTTGTGCAACATTTGGGAGTTTGCCTACTCCTACGTGCTCTACAAATGATTCGAAACCAACTGAGGTTTTGCAAAGTGATCATACCACAAACCTCCAGCAGCCCACTGAGATTAATTACCAACATGTTCACTACGGTTTCTGCATTGCATCACTGAATCCGAACGTTTAATTAGCTTCTAATGACCATCCTCCACGTCTACATCGCAAGGAACAGTGAGCTTCCAAATGAGTACATAGTAGAATCTGAGACGATCATTTACAGCGAATCGATGATTCTACGATTAAAGAACTTTAGTTGTTTAGTCGATCCAATCCTAGCTGTAGTAAAGTAAAAAAAAACCAAAAAAAAACCCAGAGATGTTGTTCGTAGCAGTGAACAAGGCTTCTCTCGAGTTTTAAAAAGGTGGACGGTTTCCTCCTCGAACAGTGTTTACTGAACTGAGTAGTTGTCATAATCCTCTTCAAGGGGTGTTTAAAAGGATTCTCTTCCATTACAGATTGAGCAGAAGAACATTTCAATCCGGCTCTAGGTGTGTCGGATTTTGGAGATCGGCAAAGTGTCGTAGACAGCCTATATGAAGCATCATATTCGTTATCGGTCAGCCAGGATTTATACTTAGTATTTTTCAGCTTCTGAATGTTGTTCACTTCTTTTCGATCGAGCTGCACCGTATTGTTTACCAGTGATTCATTTAATCCTGCTTATGCCTATTTTGGAGAAGCTGTTGGACTTTTTCTATTTCAGCCATTTCTCAGTTTACTCGCCTCTATCATCAGCACATCCTTGTAGACTTGTTCAAGTCTCAATGCGAGTTGCTGCTACCTTAGAGTCCTAGGAGTTACTGTATTGCAATGTTTATCTCGTTCGGGTCGTCAAAGAATTCTTCCCAGCATTCATTGAACATCAGCTGTAAGGTGAGAGTCTAATACTGCACAGTCTAATACTGTTTACTTTCCTTTGCAAGTTAAGCCCCAACTCCAGTAGCTGTTGAACTTCGTTGTTGGGGTTAACCTAGTTGGCACACTGAAATATTGCATCTGTGTTACGGCTGAAACGCATTTGATAAGCGGTCAACATGATCAGAAGGTTGCATTACCATGTTTAACATTAGTAAAGCCTATGTACCATCTAAGAATAACACTGTGTAAGAAAATTTTTGTCTTGGTCAATAAGTCTTATTTCGTATTTGCTTCAATCTAGAAATCAAAGAAAACGACTACTTTTCGCTTCACACCTTTCTTTTGTGACTTGACATTAATGTTTCGAGGCTGATCTATTTTCCAATACATTTCAGATTCAGCAGTGAGTAACTGAAGGCCAAATACCATTGTTGAAAATATTCTGCTCAATACCACATATTTAATCCTCAATTACTTGATCTTAACCACCTGAGCATGTCCCTTAGAGACAGATAATATATGCAACTTTGATCACTGATCATGAACAGGAGTAGAGGTGGTGGGGACATCGTAGCCATGCGTTGAGGGCGATTCTTTGGGTTTGAATACATGTAACAAAAGGAATTTTTTAAGGAAATATTAACTATTTTTCATAATGTCTACAGGTGAGGCAATAGGAAATAATAGTTGCTATTCAAGGACAAGAATCGTGATAAGCAGTGTAACATAATAAACAATGGACAACAAAGAGCTTGATACAGTGTACCTAGAAGAAAATATAGTAGGTTTATGGTTTCGATATATTTTACCCTTTGCTGCTCAATCACGGATGACCTGAAACTAACAAAAATAACAATAATAACAACAAGTCTGGTCAAAATTGATTCGTTGCACTTCAATATATTAGCATGGAATTCACAAATCTTTTTTTTTTATCGAAGATACATTATTGAATTGAATTACATTCAGCATAACGTAGGTCGATGACTAATTGATATTCTATCGATTTTCCTTAATTTTTCAAAATCAAATTATTAATATTTAAATTATTCAATCTTGAAATATAAACATATGTGGATTTACACGATTCATATAACCAATATCGTAAATATTATTAATTTTAGCGAGTGTGATTGCACACACTTTTCTCGTCACTAGTTGAGATTAATGATGATGATAATTTGCATTGATTAAAATAAAATAATTAAAACAAGATAATAAATAAACATTAAATATATATGTATATCGCATATAAATGTATCTGAAAGACTGATATAGACTAATAGTATAAAAGTTAAGAAACTTTTACAACCTATTATCGAAAATTCTCTTAAAGCTTATAACAAATTTTGTCGGACAAAACAAATTTTGCTTCCTAATGTTACATAATCATATTTTTTTTTTACAAGAAATCATGACTTTTCCCTCTGTTTAATATTTTCTTCCGATTTTATAAGAGGTTGCCGAGAATGTAACATACGATGTGCACTTCCACTAGCCGAGCTGCAGTATATCCACTCGCTGATAGACAATGATTAGCGAAAAAAAATATATTCCGTCTGAAACTTTGCCATAAGTAATCGGCGAGACGTTTCGAACTGCAATGTTTAATTAAACTAAAGTAGTTTGAAACTTGTTAAAATTATTCTGCACCATAGTGAAATTAAATTTACATGGAATCAAAATTTATATATGTTCTCACTAATTAAGAAGAGGGAACTCAAAACTTTCATTAATAATATTTTGTGTATTGGGGCTAGGAGCAAATATTTTGAGTTTTCTGATACCTAGAAAAATACATACTCATAATGTAAATTCAGAATTATCAGAAAACAACACTCGAGCAGTACTCGTAAGCCAACGACCAATCTATTGATATTCATTAAATATATACGTTTACACAAGCACACATACATGTGTACCTATATATATATATATATATATATATATATATATATATATATATATATATATATA
>NC_068987.1:29199376-29205834 GCF_001194135.2 Octopus bimaculoides | reverse complement strand
GAACATTCATGATATTTCTAAAGTTTTTATTGTTGTATTTGCTGGTCTTTTTACCGTACCTTTTAGACACTTTAGAGACTGAATACTATAAATTCATTTATTGATTCTTGAAGGAATTGAACACACATATTGTATCTTACGTTGGACATATGGTATTGTTCCTGTGATTTTCCACCCTTATCTATCCATTTTTACTATAAGATGAATATATATATATATATATATATATACGATGGACTCTCCCATCGAAGATGACGTATGAACGTTCAGCTTTTGCCAACTAATCTCCACAGATGATTCGTTTATAGTGATCAAATATATATGCCGTGCATTAGCTAACTCCCACCACAAATCGAGGTTGCTTGAACAGGTGCGCGGTGTACCACACGTCGGGTGTCGAAGTGATCGCAGAGCAAAGTGAGATGAAGTGTTTTGCTCAAGGACATAACGCACTACTCAGTTAAGGAATTGAAAACACGACCGCAAAACCTTAACAACTAGGCCATGCGTTCTCATATATATATAAGTACAGAATATGTGCAGTTGCATAGTTGGTTGAAAGACCCTGAACGGAAAATATGATTATTTTAAGCACAGAAAATTATGCCCGTTTCCATATGCAACCGCACACACTTTGTGAAGTGAAAACACGTGTAGGTCATCGTAAGCATAAACATATCCTGTATGACACTGAAAAATAAAATAAAAGAAAATTTGAGGATGTACCAGTCACAATATTTTCTATCGTTATAATCATTGTTAATATACACTCCACATATTATTACCATCCAGCGAAGAGAACAAGGAATTATCCATCGGAAGAATTTACAGCGTGTGGGACAACACCTAATAGTCATAGCTGTTAAATATTAATCGATGCGGTTAGCCATAACCTGCAAGACAACAAAGAGCTACTACGTATCCGCCCGGATAACATACATGCAAACGACTAAGCTTTCATTACTACGAGTTACCTGGCACAATATAGACGTCACTTGCAAAAATGGGTTCAACGTATGTATGTATGTATGTATGTATGTATGTATGTATGCATGCATGTATGTATGCATATATGTATGTCTGTATGTATGTAACTATAGTTTATATCTAGATATCTTGCCAATAGAGAGAGACAGAGAGAGAGAAAGGGAAAGAGAAAGAGAGGGGGATTTCTAGCTTAGAGACCAAGGAGCCTTCAATGGAATTTTAAACAATATCAACAAGGTGTTTCTGCATGTTTATGTGCATGTGTGAAATATTGAAAAATAATGCATATGCGTCTGTCTATGAAGAGGCAGGTCATGTTTCTCAAGATTAGCGCTGAGGTGATTTGTTTCACATCCTAGTGACTTAGCAATTACGGATATATATCTAAACTTGTAGTCTGTGTAGAGTGTAAATTACTCAATTTTTCAGCATCGGTATTTTCTTCCACACTGACGTTTAGCTTTATGTTGGCATCCGTGTGGCAACTCATTTCGACTATTGTACAGAGTTTCCCTTCTATGATCCACATCACTACCTATGGTGTATTACACGTGCATTTTATTGAGGTTTTCACTTCAACATTCCACCAGTACTCCTTCATATGATTAACCATGTCCTCTCCCACTCGTGCAAGGAAGTACTTCCATAGTGCTGATGTTTTGTTGAAGAAGGTCCTTAAATAGTAAGAAGTTCGAAGGTCAGATGATGAGAGAAGGCGAGACAAGTGAGCTGTATGACGTTTCAGGTATCAGAAGCTGCAGAGAGGAGATGGTGTATCCATAGGCCAGAGACTGGACAGTGTCTGAGAGCGACTACATTCAAGTCAGTCGAATACACTTTCACGTGATGTTGACTAAGATGTATATGTGTATAGCAACAAAACCGTGATTAGGCTTAGCAGGGTTGTTTTTTGGCGAAAAGCTATTCTCTGTCTGAGAATTGAACACAAGTAATGTTCGACATGTACATTCGCCGGGAGAGACGCTGAGTTGTAGGGTATTTGATATTTCCAGTGAACTCAAGGGCTCCAATTGCGTGCGCTTCATCTTTATAAGTTGAAATTCTGTTTTATGACATGTGTAACAATTGTACTGTAGTACAGTCAGGGACAACATTGTTCAATGTAATCCTTGATATGCAAGCGGTCAAAGCTTTTGTGGCTGGAACGCCTTTAATTAACTGAAACGATGACTTGAGCCCAAACAAAAACAGCAACAAATATTCTTACAATATATATTTTCCCTCTCCGGCATTTGGTGCTCTACTGGTCATAGACTCAACATTGTTTTTTATTCCCTTATCCATTCAATCCACAATATTCCCACCCTCCAAGAAAAAGATTTTTATATTTTTCCGATGTAATAATTCTTGTTGAGGCAAATGATTTTGAAGTAAGTTCATCTGAAAGTCAGCAACATTATGGTAAGTTAGGATCAAACAAACATTAAATCATGTGCCTCTACAATCTAGTAATTTGATACTTCCCCTGCTATTTACTACTAATTTCATTTGAGAATTTATTCAATAAATTTCACCTATTTTTCTTTGATTAAAATTCACTATTTACTGTTGCGACACTTTAATTAAATTAGATACAGGAATTCTTATTCCTCTTCTTCCAATTATTAAAAACTAGTGTATAAACTTTCCAATATCGGTAGAGTTTAAACGGGAACATTAAATAGTGTGTTATTGAAATCTAGTTAGAAATATACAAGAGAAACCCCTTAGCGTTTATCTTCCTTAATAAAATAAAGTATTTTTATTTAGAGCCGCTTTGAATGAATATAATGTTTATGTTTTCTCTTAACAATATGTTTTCTCAAACTCATTGTATTCTTGATATCGCTTGCAATCACTAGACCCCTAATAAAAGCATTCTTATAAACAAAACATATTGTTCTTGCATGAATATATCATCGTGTTTCAGAATCGATATAAATCATATACTTTCTATGCATAGTCATGCAATGTCAAAATCCCGCTTTCAAAAATATACAAATATACGTGTTGCTTTCAACTGTGAATATTCAATAAATAATTTGTAATGTAAACGGCATTGTAAAGCAATTAATTTTCAATACGATGAAATCATCGCTGCATTATCAGTTTGATAAAATCTTTAGACGCATCAACGTTTTATATGATTAGAGTATTATAAAGAGAGTCTTCGGATTTACATATTAATTATATTTTTACACTGTTCCCAACATGTCTCTATTTTAGTAGTTATTCAGTGATTCATAGGTTTTGTTGTATGTTATATTGATAACTTGCTTTTGCTTTAGTTATTATATGGGGCGCAGGTTGGAGTGGCAGAAAAGAGGACCCTGTGGTATTTAAGTCTTTATTTTCTGAATTCAAATCCCGCCAAGGTCACACTTTATTCTCATTCATCCGAAGACAATACAATAAACTACAACTCAACTATCTTACTCATTCCTCCAAATTTCTTAGTTTTATGCCTTTATTAATAACTGTCACTATATTAAGTAATTTATTTTTGCTGTTTTTATTTAACCTCAGGTCATTTCTAAAAGGACAAATATAAATGGCATTGTAGCCATAACTATCCGCACTTTATTCTAGGCAATATACCTTGGACTCGTTTATACTGTATTCGTTTTTATTTGTCGGCGAATTTGGTGGCTGTTTGCAGCAGTACATGCGATCACAGAAGCTAGCCCACATCGACTTGTACAATGAATTGATACGAGAGATTGGGTGGTAGATTATCTGATTAAATACTAAATAGCATATATCACTGATTATAGCTAAAATACAGTATTGAGATTGATTAAGTGACCTACATCTATCACTGAGTGTGTGATATCATTCTAAACATTTTGAAGGTAGAGTGGTTGAAATGACATTTCTGTTCGGCAGATTGGCTGATTAGTTAGAGCGTTGGACAAATCACCTTGCGGTATTTGTCCCGGTTCTTTTTGTTCTGAGTTCATATTCACCTGAGATTACTTTGCTTTCAATCTCTCCAGATTCAGAAAATAAAGTACCGGTGAAGTACTGAGTTAATCAACAAAGCCAACCCTCTAAAAATATCTGGTCAGGTACCTAAGCTCTAAGTACAAATTCATTGTTAACATTGTTATAGAAGCACTGTGGCAGGAACGACTTCCTGGGGGTGATGTAATGACCAAATAAAAATTCTGCAAATACAGCGTCGGACGAACTTTATGTAGTATTTAGTCACGAATCATTATGTTCTGATTTCAAAAGCCATTGAGGTCAAATTACTGGTGGATACCTTGAAGAACCAGTGAAAATCAGGGGTCGATATGTTATACAATACCGTCAGTACGGTATTGCTCAAATGCATGCCACCAATGCATGAAATGTCTCGAACGTCAGTAAAGATTTATTGCAAATTACTTCTGACTGTTTTACAAAGTTAGAGTTTTGGAATAAAAAAAAGCAATCAAAAGTTTCTGCTGATAGCAATAGGATGAAAAGCAATATATTTACACCAAGGGAATCGTTAGCATATTCAGGATCGGAGAAAACTTCCATACACTTTATGCCTACAAAATTCCACTCACAAGACTTTGTAAATTGGAATGTATTTTAATGCAAAATGTCAAGCGAAGGGATCAAATCGGAAAAAAACTCAAATTTGCTTACAACATGCTAACTATGCAATAGTAACGCCAGTCGATTTTCCCTGAAACACTTAGTCATCAAATACAATAGAACGAACACAAATTTTGTAGCCTTTAGGTTATTTCTTCTAAGTTACATTTCAGAAAAACCCACGCATTTGTGTTATTTTTTAAATCGCTGTCGAAGTTTGATAATATAAGCTGCTGTATTTTACTGGTGTTGAAGAGATTATATTTCTACATTTGCTAATGCCAGAGTTTTGCCAACTACATTCCTACATCTGCTAATCTCGCAATTTTGACGCTTGATATAATTAAGTACTATTGTTGAAATTCTTTTAATATTCACTCTAAAATATTTTCCTTTTAAAATATTTGATAACTATTGATGAAAGATAGCTATATAGTTATAGTAGTGTAATTACGAACGCCCATTTTTAGTTTTCTGCTCGGTTTTCTGATTGGCATGTTAACAATTTTCCTGCGGTCTTATCGCTGAGAATTAAATCGAATAGAGAAGATATGATTGACGTAAAATATACGAATATATTTTGGTTTCTGAAAGCATTGCTTACACAATCCTCAGCGGACAATCAGATATATGATGTATCAATAACAGAAATGTAGTAGAAAATCACGATAATTACCTACAAATATCTTTATACCTTAAAAACTGCAATTCTCAGTATTTACTTCTTAAAGCTATTCAGCAACCATGTTATCGCACTCAGAGAGATTCATATAATTTGTTTCAAAATATTGCACAATAAAATATTTCTAGTTCTACTCAAGTCCAGTACTATGCTGGGAAGCAGTACAATCAACAAGGCTTGATCACCAAATAAGTCTAGGACTTATTTCAACAATTCCCAAGACACAAAACTAAAACTAATTAATAATTACGTACATAATAACAAGACAGGAATATGGGGGAGATGAGCGTAACACCGATTACATTGTCTTCAATATTTGACTTGTACATTATGTTACCGTCCTTGGAAGGATAAATGGCAAAGCTGATCTCGGTGAATTTTTTACGCAGAATGTAATTTTCAGTAAGTAAATACCACGAGGCACTTTTTCACTCTAACGATTCTGCCTGTTCTGTACTCTTAAAAGAGGCTTGCTCGAAACGCCTCACGCTGAGGTTGTACAAAAGTTGTTATGATTACAAGCGGAAAATCTTAAGTCGTGGATATGTCTGCCTCCATGACAAAAACTAAATTGTTTTTAATACAGGTAGCAGGACTCAAGTCTGGAAGGAAGGAGTTTCTTGATTAGTAGATCCGACTCCGTGATTGGTGGATTATTTCATTGATCTCAAAATGATTTAAAATACATTTTGATCTGAGTTAGATTTGTACTTAGAATGTAAATGCCGCAATAGTCTTTTTCGACGCTAACTATTCTGTCAACTACTACCATGACTAAAAGTAAAATATGAAATTAAATCACGGAGTGTATATTATGAGACGTCTCATTATATCTTACATGTGACTATGAGAGAGACTATAGTGCACACCCAGCCGAGAGTCTGGAGGTATGTCTAACACCAGTGGCGCTGCGTTATAGAATTATTTAATAAATTTCCTATTCCAATGTCGCAGTCAACCTAGTGACGTTCACATATCACAGTGTAGTAATACTACCCAACGAGGTATTAAATATTCAACAGTGTAGAATTCTATTCTTTCCACACGTCAAAAATACAAGGTGCTACAGTACACAGTTATGTGCAAGAGATTATCTGTCCCTTATACGTTATATCTCATGAATAAACACTGATTCTACATTAGTTCCAGGTAAGTCTTGATCATGCAGACATATATATATATATATATATATATATATATA
>NC_068987.1:29196397-29199248 GCF_001194135.2 Octopus bimaculoides | reverse complement strand
GCTGTACTCTTCCACCACAACTTTCTACCACTCATACTTCCTGTTTCTGTTGTGCCTGTAATTCAAAGGGTCTGCCTAGTCACACTCTGTGTCACGCTGAATATCCCCGAGAACTACGGTAAGGGTACATGTGTCCGTGGAGTGCTCTGCCACTTGCACGTTAATTTCACGAGCAGGCTGTTCCGTTGATCGGATCAGCTGGAACCTTCGACGTCGGAAGCGACGGAGTGCCAACAACAACAACACACACATTACCTGTTTTGAGTGAAGATTGAGTGGTTTGATGGAATACCATTGCTATATCCAGCAAGTTAGGCGACCGCGTACAGACGCCTTGATATTGTTGTATATTTCATCTCGGAATTGTATTAGATTAACATTCTATTTCTACCTAATCATCCCCTTCGTTATGTTTGTGCCACAAGACTGAAAAATAACTGTTCTTTAAATCGTACTCTATACTCTGAAACCAGAAAATTCCTATTAGATTCCTTTTTAATTAGATCTGATTCGTACTTACGACTTCATTGACAGGTATATTTTATATGAACAGGGAACAATAGAATTACTGGGAATCTTTAATACAGATCTTATCTCCATAAAGAAAATAACTGTCAATTTTGAAATTAATGATTAGCAAGCAACACAAAAGTATAGTTGACTTTCGACCCTGTAGAGCAGGTCATGTTTCTAGATAATATTAATAAAGAAAACGACCGTGTATAGTCATTTGTAAACATCTATGCCGAGATAATGTTCACCTTTGCCTGATTTTATATAACGTTTAAACAATTCAGAAATGTGCTCACGACGATGTATTCAGCTGGAAAATGGAAAATGGAATATTATAAAATTGCATTCCTTTTCTCAAATATTCCTTTTTAAGACAAAGATGAATCATGCAAGAAAAATGTATTAATACGAACACAAGTAAAAACATCTATATGGTCTATCAACCTGCTAGATAAAGCAACCAAGTCTCCTAAAATCGCATATATATTAATGTTAGAATAGAAAAGGACTCACGGTAAAGTACATTTACATATTTGGTTATGATTAGGACTCCTGTAATTAAAGGCGTGATTGATCAAGTTTAAGTGAATTTAAGTAGCAAACGAATTAACGAGGGAGCCTCTGTAGAGTCCCTTGATTTACTAGGAAAAGCTGTCAAAGCTCTTTCTAATCAGGCTCTGTTGTCTCTAAAATGAAAGGATTCATAGGATAATGTAGTCGTCGATTATGCTGTGTTTCAAGGAATGATGCAGTTGCCATGGCAGGAAAGTCTATGACCAACAATAGTCTGCACGTTTGGATATACAGCAAACGCTGTATTCAATATCAATATCAGCAACAATAACAGCAACAACATCAACAATAATATTACTCGCAGTGAAATTCTAAATCCTCTTTCTTTCAGCATATACCTTCCTGAGTGCAGTTATAAACATGAATGGTTAAATTCTGTTTTCAAATTATACTGAAAATCATTTTAACGTTGTTAAATAAATATTTATAGAAAATATGTTCAGTGTACACTTTAAAGTCTTAAAAATGATTCTTAAATATTCATGATATATATCTTGTCATGCCTTGTACAAAACTGGCGATGTGACAACAACTTTCTCTGATATTTTCCAAAACAAAACATCTCATAACATTACCTGAACTTATCAAGTCATATATTATCCATGCTCTCACTCAGTGCACCGATAAATACCAGAGAATATATTTTTAATGTCGTTCTTTAGTGTCAGTCCACGCTTTATATTCTATTGCCAACATGTCTTTTAGCTGTCTTTTTCACATATTTATTTATTTAAAATAATGTTATTACTTGAAATATCATTGGCAAATTCTAAGAAACTAGTCAAAAGGTATTTACGCTACCACACTCATGATTATACGTAATGATGTGTATTTTCCTATACACATTCATGTATATATGAAAAATCATCAGATATACATAACATCAATTCCAATGAAAGATAAGTACAAAAGATAAGTCATTTTCTTTTTATCTCATAATTGTTTCAGTCATTAGAATGCGGCCATGCTTAGTCACCGCCTTGAAGAATTTTAGTCGGGCGGATCAGCCCCAGTACTTATTATTTTGTTAAAGCCTGGTACTTATTCTACTAGTCTCTTTTGCTGCACTGCGAATTTACGGGACATAAACACACTAACATCTGATGTCAAGTGGTGGTAGGTGATACGTACATACACGCACACACGCGCACACATTTCCCACACGTACGTACACGCACACACGCACAAACGTGCACGCACACACAAAGACACATATATACCGGCTTCTTTCAGTTTCCGTCAATCAAACCCAATGACAACACATTTGATCGACCCGAAGCTATAGTAAAAGGCATTTGTCATGAACCATGTTGTTAGGAAATAAACTTCTTACTACACCTCCATACCTGCGCCTCCTTATATAAGGGGGTGGGGTGCTGAAAGGTTCCTGGCTTCGGGCAAAAGATAATACAAGAGGATCAGTTAATTATGATTTTATTCAGCATATTCCCCTCTCAGATTCACACACTTATTGCAGCGGTCCTTCAAAGTTTTCAAGCCCTGTAAATGAACTCATAAGGTTGAATCTCCAACTAGGCCTTTTTCCGATACCCTTAAAGCCAGGGAATTTTCACTATTCCCACAGGAGTCGTGATAGTCTTAATTGATTGAACTTGGAATATATAGAACAAAAGGTGCTAGAAGCTTAAAAATAAAATACATTTTATTTTCGTTTCATTTCAATGTAAAAGTATACCTACTTCTTAGGTTCTTACTCTCGCAATGTAAATCGTGGCTATACTTCAAACTCCTTATTAAATTGTAT
>NC_068987.1:29194976-29196051 GCF_001194135.2 Octopus bimaculoides | reverse complement strand
TATGCATGTGTGTGTGTATGTTTGTGTGTCTGTGTTTGTCCCCCCAACATCGCTTGACAACCGATGGTGGTGTGTTTACACCACCGTAACTTAGCGGTTCGACAAAAGAGACCGATAGAATAAGTACTAGGCTTACAAAGAATAAGTCCTGGGGTCGAGTTCCTCGAATAAAGGTGTTCCTCCAGCATGGCCGCAGTCAAATGACTGAAACAAATCAAAGAGTAAAAGAGTAAGTACCTTTAGTAATGTCTATTAATCTACAGAAAAATAAACTTTTAATTTATTTTCAATGGAGATAAAATTTCAAAATTTATGCTCATGAAACTCTTCAAAGACGAAAGACCCGTGTTCTTGATATCCAGGAAATCCCTTTAGAAACGTTCTTACTTTTTATAAAGCTTCACGATCAAAACTCGCGTCAATGAAGTACACAACATTTAATATAACTTTCTCAGCCTTGGTATGACGTCAGTTGGACATTCTCATAATACAGGCTTCCGTGAAGGGAAAATGATGTTCAATATACACTAGTCTACTCCATTTTGTGCAAACCTCTTTTCTTCCATTCGAAACCCAACCCCAGCTCCTTGTATTTCATTTCAGTTTCTCACGACAGCAGCAATATCTTTAAGAATCAACATATAGCACTATATTATTCATTTCTATTTCAATGTATAAGTACACAAAGGCGGCGAGATGGCAGGAATGTTCTGAGTTCAAATTCCGATAGGTCGACTTTGATTTTCCTCCTTTCGGGGTCGATAAATTACGAACCAGTTGCATACTGGTGTCGATCTAATCGACTGGCTCCCTTTGCAAAAGTTTCCGACCGTGTGCCTAGAGTAGAAAAGAATGTATAAATATGCACGCACGCACATACACACACATGTACACATACATTGTATTCTATCTACACACACACACACGCACACACACACGCACACACACACACATATACAAATATATATATATGTAAATACATACATACACACATACATATATATATATATATATATATAGATATATATGAGTGTG
Organism: Octopus bimaculoides; assembly: GCF_001194135.2. Lineage (NCBI taxonomy): Eukaryota > Metazoa > Mollusca > Cephalopoda > Octopoda > Octopodidae > Octopus > Octopus bimaculoides. The sequence goes on along the minus strand of NC_068987.1, from coordinate 29,195,016 downwards.
TGTATCTGTATGTATACATATATATATATATATATATATA
>NC_068987.1:29192157-29194597 GCF_001194135.2 Octopus bimaculoides | reverse complement strand
ATATATATATATATATATATATATATATATATATAATATAATATAATATAATAAACAAATTTATATTAATTTGAAAGATTAGTCTGTACTGTTGTAGAGTACAAGTTTATTTTTAAAAATGCGCTGTTTATTTTGATATCACCATGTCGCGCCCATGGTTGTGATGCATGTGATTATTGCACCATTATCAGACGGGTAGTAATGATGGCTATATTGGGATGCGCATTAGTAGACCAGAAGCACCCCTATCAGTGGCTACAAACCTCGGGGCTGAAGGCAGAGAGCGAAGCCTTTATCTTAATTGCTCAAGTTCAGGGCCTTTTGACCTGGAACTACCAAGCAAATGTGATGAAAAATGGAGTAGACCCAAATTTCCGATACTGCAATGATGAGATTGAAAGTGTGGTCCATTTAATCTCTGTGTGCATGATTTTAGTACCAGTCAAATATAAACCAACACATGACAGGGTTGGCCAATATCTACACTGGATAATATGTCGGCATTATAAAATCAAGCCGTAACTGAGGGAGAAAATGTAGCGATTCTTTGAGACTTTCCTGTACACACAGAACGGTCCATTAAAGCAAATAAAGCTGATATTGTTGTGGAAACCAAAACAATAAAATCTGTTTATTGAATGACATGAGCATAACTTGTGGTCCTAATATCTCAGTAAAATAATTTAATAAATTCAGAAAATATAAAGATTTCCTGATTTAAAACGAAAAAAAAACGTATGGCATCAAGACGATTACAATACCAGTGATTGTAGGAGCACTTGGAATAATAAAAAACGGTACTGAAGAGTATTTGAGAATGACTCTTGTCTTACGATCCCTACAGAAAATGCAAAAGATTGTCTTAACTGGTATGTCACACATTTTGTGAAGAGCATTGTCGCTGTGAATATTCCTTCCTTTTTTCCTCATTATTTTCTTTGTCTTTTTTTCACATGATTTTGTGAACGAACACTTTGGTGTGTTTGTTTTAAGGGCCTACCAATGTATACAGTGAGTTTCTTTGCTGTAGGTGTTGGGAAGACCCTCAGCTGACATGGGCCCCAGTGATCAACTGGTATTTATTTAATCGTGACTGGGGGAATTTGAACTCAGAATATAAAGACGGATGAAATATCGCTTTTCAACCAGCATACTAAAGATTTTGTCAGCTCACCGACAGTGGTGATTCTGCTGCTGCTGCTGATAGTAATAATAATAATGATACTACTACTACTACTACTACTACTACTACTACTACTACTACTACTAATAATAATAATAATAATGATAATAATAATCCTTTCTACTACAGGCACAAGGCGTGAAACTTTGGGGGATGGAGCTAGTCGATTACATAGACTCCAGTTCGTAACTGGTAATTATTTCAGTGACCCCGAAGTATGAATGACAAAGTCGACCTCGGTGGCATTCGAACTCAGAACGTAAGGATGGACTAAAAGCTGCTAAGCATTTTGTCCGCGCGCTAACGATTCTGTCAGCTCACCACCTTAATGATGATGATGATGATGATGATGATGATGATATGAATGATAATGCTCCTTTCTACGAAAGGCACAAAACCTGCAATTGTGAGGGTTTTATGGTGGTGATTAGTCGATCATATCAACTTCAGTGTTTTACTGGTACGCACTTTATCGACCCCGAAAAGATGAAAGGCAAAGTCGACCTCGGGAAAATTTGAACAAGAACAGCAGCAACAACAACAATTATAATTATAATTCTTTTTACTATAAGCACAAGGTCTGAAGCTTGTGGGGAGAGGACTAGTCGATTACATTGATCAAGTGTTACACTGGTACTTTATTCATCGGCCCCGAAACGATGAAAGCAAAGTTGGCCTCGGCAGAATTTGAACAAGAACAGCTGCAACGACGAGAACAACAACAACAACAACAACAACAACTGCAATACGGTATATATATATTATTTTTGCATATATTTGCATTATAACACGTCACCGTCTTCATCTTCGTCTTCATCCGACATCTTCATCATCGCCATTGTTTGTATCGGTATCGTCATCGCCGCTGTCACACTAGCAGTGTATAGGCGTGACTATGTATAGATTTATATGATACATATATGATGATCAATGAAGCTCGTTGGCTTTTCTAATTATGAGATGTATTCATCAATACTTGATCTTTCAGACAGGATACAATAACACTATTCGAGCCTTCAGCTGTCAGGTACACTATCGAATTAGTTATATGTAATTATTGATATATGGCCTAGAAGTCTCTAACATGTGCACTCAAACATGCATACATATACAAACAGCAATCACAGGTATTGCTTTGCACATACTCGTTCACTATCAGATATGTGGGCATATATGCACACACACACACACACACACACACACACACATACACACACAGAGGTGTGTATATATATATATGTATATGTATGTATATAT
>NC_068987.1:29189523-29191764 GCF_001194135.2 Octopus bimaculoides | reverse complement strand
CACACACACACACACACACATACACACACAGAGGTGTGTATATATATATATGTATATATATATATATATGTACATATGTGTGCGCGTGTGTATGTATGTATATACATGTAAGAATGCGTCTATATATGTATGTGTGTGCGTCTGTGTCTGTAAAGCGAAAGGGTGCGGGAGAGAATTATCCTTCAGTAGGTTATTATCCTTATTGGATTATATAGAAACGGGACCTGGAGATGATATCGACACCAGTACGCCCTTGGAATATATTTCTAAAGTGATATACATTAATATTCTACTATACCACATGTTAGAAAATGTTCTTTTCATTAGGTTAGAATAAATCTTGCATACCTAAATTTCAATGTAATAAAACTTTGGAAAGAACATATTTTGGGAAAAAAAAATATTGCTTCTCTCAATTTTCCATGTCATTAGCAATCTTCACTCTGTAATGTCAATTGAGATTGATTCCTTCCTGTTCTCAGAGCTACATAGAATTTTATATATTTGAGTAGAGGTTCTGACAAGAGAAAACATATTATTCAAGTATTCACGTCGCAATATATTTATTGTTTTCGCAAATACCATGTTTATTGTCATCGCAAATACGATGTTAATCTGTTTCGTTACAGTCATGTAGAGCCATTATATTCTTTCACTATGTCATATTTTGCAGCTTTGAAAATTTCATGAGAGCAACCTAATTTTTCTCCCAGAATTTTGCTACCTTTACATGGCATAATATTCTCTATGGGATTCAAGTAAACACTCTGATCTCTGTGATACCAAAGCAATCTATTCTCAAACAGTTTTAAGGCAATAATTTTGTTTTAACACTATATAAGTTCACCAACTCTTGCCAATAAAAATACACCCATATTATGATGCTATACTCCTCAGTACATTGCAGTTGTTGAAATACACTTAAAATAAAATCTCTCACTAGATCTGTGAAGGTGGTAACAATGTACAATTTTACCACAAAACCGAGACCTTGACCTACCTCTAGTCTTTCGGAAACTATCCAGTTCACAATTTTCTTAATTGACCATAAATTACGATTTAACCTTAATATTATTTCATTTAATAGGATTCGGAGAACACATTTTCGAAGCAAAACCAGCATCTTTAATCCTCCTTCTATAGTTCTTGTGGCCTCAATCTTGCTTTCTGCAATTCTAAAACCTCTTTGCAATTGCTGTTGGCTGCTGCTTCTTCCTTAAGGACTAACATTTCCATCCTCTGTAAATTTTACTTGTAGTAGTTCTTGAGTGAACAGCCCCTTCCGTCTTTGTTATTGTAAAACATTCGTAGAAGTAAGACATAAATTTACAGTAAGTAGTGAAATGCAAATTTTGCTTTTTTTAGTAGCTTGCGGATTTTTAAATATGTTGTGCCTAATTCGCAATGAATAGCAATTTATTTTGAATATTCCAATTTGTATGGAATTTCTTTTTATTTGAAAGTATATAAGAGCACACGCACATTCACACATTGACACACACACAAACACACACACACACAAACACACACATAAAGACATACACACACACACATAAAGACATACACACACACGCACAAAGATCCACACAAAAATATATATCACTAGCTTTCCATGGGGAATTAGAAGTATTGCATACAATGTTTTATTTGAAGATTAAAAGACTGTAATTGCAATATCTAGAATTCAAACCTTTTTATTATAAACCGCAATTCATTACAAATACATCAATCTTCTTCTATATGTACAATATTAGTATCTCTGTCTTACTTGAGATGATAGTCCTTAAATCTATTTTCTAGGATGAGGTGAGAGAGGTTACAGATGAAGTAAAAAATTTAAGTTTCTCTTTTCTGCGTAAAATCGCTATACAAATTCCCAAAAGACCCTCACATTTTCGAAAGTGCTGCAAAGAGCGCAAGAAACAAATAACTTGTGGCAATTGCATTATATACTTTAATGCGCAAAAAGTACAATGTCATGTTTGGATTATTGATTTATAAATAGTTGCCTGCTCACACACATGCAATCATTCATCGATTCATTCGTCAAAAAGATTGTATATATATATACGTGTTTATGTTTCCCTGTGCCTTTTTTTCTTTTTTCTGTATTTTTTCTCCTTGCTTATCGTTTCTTCCAAAAGACAAAAAGACGAGTGAATACAAGAAATGTAAAAGACATTTACTTCCTTTTAGCATTTCCCTAGCATCAACCGAATAAACTTTGTATTTATTTTTTTC
>NC_068987.1:29182420-29189513 GCF_001194135.2 Octopus bimaculoides | reverse complement strand
ATATGTATGCATGTATGTATGTTTCTATGTTTGAATGTATGTATGTATGTATATATGTATGTATGTATGTAAGAGTATTTGTGTATGTCTGTATGCATAATGAGTGTATATTGCTGAAGCCCATTAAAACGCCTGAAAAATATTTTGGGCATTTTAATTGCAAATTTTAGATGTTGTATTTCGTGTTTCTAGAATCACTAAATTCCTCTCTCCTACAAATATAATGAATTGATTCTCCAAGCACTAGAGCAGATCCCCAGTTAATGGAAATCTCTAGTCAACAAAGTGTAAGGCAAAAGGCTATTTATTTGCGATAGTTTCTGGATAAAAATATCTTAGTAACACACACACGCACATACGCACACACACACACACACACACACACACACACACACACACACAGAGGCGAACACACACTCACACACATGCACACACGCATACTCATACACGCATACATGTGCGCATTTACAATTCCCACACGCCCACGAGTTGTCTACCAACAGTAAAATACATTCAATCACGGACGTATCGAGAGGTACTATAGACTTAAACACGTATAAGATGAATTAGTCACATTTAAAGTGTTCGATATTTAAAGAGATTCCCATGACAACAATTACATTCTTCATAAGTAAATCTCTTGAACAATGCTGTATTTATGAACTACGCAGTGTACGTTAAATTTCTCAACTAATATGTCGCATTATCTGACGTGATGTTTTCACCTTTCCAAATACTTCAGTGATAAAAAAATATAGTTTATAAAAAAATATAATCGGCAATAAATATAAAAATATATTTTATTCGCTATTAAATTCTGAATAATTTAGTCATTTCTTTTAACTTTACAATCTTGAAATTCTTTTCTTCTTTTGTTCTGTTTTATCTGAAAAGCAGGTTCCCCATCTTTGATGACCTAAAGTGGCCTCTTACGAAAGGTTAATCATTTTAGATAACTTTGTCATAAATTACGAACATTTTCCGTTACTAAATGAAAACTGTTATCTATGGTTTTATTCTACAATGATTTATGAATGCAAAAGAAAAAGAAAATTCATTTTATTCTAATCGATTCAAATATTTCGCTTACATAAAGAGCTTTACAACTAACTCAGATGAAAAAGTACCGCTTTTTCGACAAAATATTTCATAGAAAATATACTATAACTGATAACGTACTGTGTCCACAGAAATATATTTACCTTTGGGATCCTAGTTCCTGTTATAATTATCTGGGGTTCTGGTTTATCAAATCATTTCCCCCAAAAATTACTTTGCTATTATGAATTGTCATCATTGACACGAGTATGAAATTTATGTTTTGAGCAACGGTATTAATCCCTCTAATCATATATAGATGTATCTATTATTTAGATTACTTAAATTTATTGGACTCACTATTACATTAGATTGCATTATTTTCTGAAGGTTGTCGTTATAAGTACAACGCATTTAGGTGCTGAATACCGAAATTATGATTTTTCCCTTCAGCTTTGGGTCAGTACATTAAAAAAATATCTAATCTGCACATGGTAACTACTACTACTAATACTACTACTACTACTACTACTACTACTACTACTACTACTACTACTACTAGATCAGCGAGCTTGCACAATTCTTGGCGAGTGAGACAAAATGCTTAGAATTTACTTCCGGCTCCCTACGTTTGAGTTCATATTCTGTCGAGGTCGACTTTGCCTTTCATCCGTTCGGGACCGATATGTATTAGTCAAACACTGGAGTCGATGTAATCCGAAACTGCTGTCATCATCATCGTCGTCATCATCATCATCATCATCATCATCATCATCATCATCAACAACCTCATCATCATCATCATCATCATCATCATCATCATCATCATTATTATAATAATAATAATTATTATTATCATTATTATCATTATTATTAAAGGCAGTGAGCTGGCAGAGCGGTTAGCAGGCTGGGCGAAATGCTTTGCGGTATTTCGTTTGTCTTTCCGTTCTGAGTTCAAATTCCTCTGCGGTCGACTTTGCTTTACATCCTTTCGGGGTCGATAAATTAAATACCAGTTGCGTACTGGAGTCGATTTAATCGACTGGCCTCTCCCCACAAACTTCATGTCATGTCCCTGTAGTAGAAAGTATTATTATTATTATTATTATTGAGTGAGAGAGAGGTGCATGCATTTAAATTGGGGTACTCATATACGAAGCCCAGTATATCCACCATGACAACCCGCCTGATAAGGGTACACCAGGTACATGCCTCACAACCATATGTGAGCGAAAAAGTGATCTCATATCAAAATAAACAGCGCATAACCTTGCAGATGGAGCCCAGTCAGAAATTCCTTCAGTAGCCCATCTCACTCAAAAGAGGAGGAGGAGGAAAATAAATTTGGCCATGTTATGGATTGACTATCGTAAGGCTTACGATATGATCCCACATTCTTGGATTATAGAATGTATGAACCTATTTGGTATTGCATCGAATGTTGAGTGATTGCTCGGAAAAAGTATGGCGAATTGGAGGACGGATCTGACAGCATACGGAAGAAGTTTAGGGACAGTAGAAATCAGGAGGGACATCTTCCAAGGGGACTGCCTCTCCCCACTGATCTTTGTACTGTGCTTGATACCACTAACACTGTTTCTGGGTATGTATTCAATATCCGCCAACAAAATGTCAACCATTTGTTATTCATGGATGACCTCAAACTTTATGGTAACGATGAAGCCCTAGTCAGTTCCCTCGTTGATACAGTGTATACTTTCAGTGTTGATATCACAATGTAATTCGGATTGAGAAAGTGTGGCGTGTTAGACTTGAAGAGAGGCAAAATCAAATGAATGGACGGGCTAACAATACCGCCGGGGGAGATGATGAAGCAGATAGAAGAGTTGGGTTATAAGTTCTTGTGATTTCGGAAATGGATAAATTGATGGAGAAAGAAATGACAGAAAATATTAAGGTGTAATACTTGCACAGACTGAGACTGATCCTTAAGTGAAAATTCACCAGACCGAATAACATTGAAGCCATCAACACCTTGGCAGTATCACTCCTTAGATATGAAACAGCGGTAATCGCACGGGCAGTAGACGAACTAAACAGCTGAGACAGAAAGACAAGGAAATTTCTAACTGTATATGGGACACTCCACCCAACAAGTTACACACACACACACACACTGTGTACCAAAAAAAAAAAGAGGGGAAGAAGACTTATTGGATGTGAACACAGCATTAAAGCAGAAGAAAACAACATCGAATGGTATGTGACAAATGCCACAGAACCGCTATTATTAGACGTAAGGATGTCAGGCGTGTGTAGGATGAAAGATTGCATAGATAAAGCAGTGTACAAGCAATTGAAAACAAATTTGGCTGAAAATAGCTCGGTAAATAAAAGGATGCATGGGCAATTTCATAGAGATGTTGAAAATAAGACAGACAGATAAAAAAGCTGACTGTGGATGACTAAAAGTGATCTAAAACTGGAAACCGAGGCCCTAATCTGTGGTGACCAAGAGCAAGCACTAAGGACAAACATACATAAACTACAGAATAGACAATACAGCAGAAAGTGATAAGTGCAGGATATGTCAACTAAATGGTGAAACCGTATGGAATATTACCAGCCAATATACGCCGGTAGCCAGAAGGAATATAAGAGACACCACGACAATATAGCAAGGCTTGACACTTGGACACTTTGCAATAAGTATGGACTTGACAAAGCAAAACATTGATATGACCATAAACTCGAAGGAATCATCGAAAATAATAATCCACAGATACTATGGGATTTTATGATTCATTGCGACCATGCGATAGAGAATAGGAAGCCAGTAATAGTCTTTAGTGAGAAAGAAAACAAACTATGCTGGATCATACATATAGCATTCGCAGTTGGCAACAAGGTATGCGATAAGGAAGAAAGAAAAGTTGATAGATTTGACAGATCAGCTTGGGAAGTTAAGCAGTTGTGGTCAATGGAAAAGGTGGTAGTAGTACCAATAACAGTTGGTGCTCTGAGAAAGTGAGTAAAAATCTTGAGAAGTATATAGAACAAGTAGGGGCTGCAATAAGGGTTTAGCATTTATAGAAAACAGCACTGCTTGGAACCGCTCGAATACTCCAGAAGGTGCTCGAGAAATAAGAAGTGTTACCTTAGTTCACTGGTATTGAACTGCTAACACCGTAGTACAGCTCCAGCTTTAGAAGCTGTGCAAAGGCACAGGCAGTGGCTCTTATGGCTTCTGATCTTAACTGATTGGAAGTGTTATCATGTACATCGTTTTGCCTTGGTATAAAAAGATGGGCTACAACAAATATTCTGCTTAATACCACAGATTTGCTTGTCAGTTGTTTGACATTAACCAGTTGAGCATGTCCCTTGGTGGCTGACAATATGTGCATCTTTGATCACGCGCACAAGTAGTGGGGGAGCATCATAGCCATGTGTTGAGATGAATTCTTTGGGGTTTGAATAATTCACCTTTGGAAACATGGGTGTTTTGTTCAACATGCTTAAATAAACCTTATTCAGGGACATTTTGAGTGGGGTGGGCTACTCGAGCTGAAGAACATTCTAACTGGGCCCAATCTGCGAGGTCATGTGCTGTTTATGTTGATATGAGATCACCATGTCGCGTACACTTGGTTGGGATGCATGTGCCTGGTGTACCCTTATCAGACGGGTAGTCATGATGGGTATAATGGGCTTCGTATATTTTACCCCAGTATCACTTTCATGGCATGCACTGCTCTCTCACTCAATAATAATAATAATAATAATAATATAATAATAATAAATACGATAATAATAATAGTAATAACTATAATAAAAAAATGGCGAAAAATACTGATAATAATAATAACGATAAAACCACCACTAACAACAATAATATCCCTATTAGATATACCAATTCAATAATATTACCTTTAATATCTGGTGATTTACATTCTGGTAACTACGAGCAGGTGTATTTTGATGAAGTATATTCAAAAAGCATTAAGTTTGCAAAGCTATGCCTTAGATAAATGTGATCAGCAGAAGAATTCTCGTTATTCACAGCAATCATTAATCAAATGCTTTACTGTACCAACATTTGTATATAAATCTTTGCTCTTCGCTTCTTCGTTGTCGAACTGTGATTGGATTTGCGCATGTTTAAATTCGAAATAGATTTTCATTAACTAGGCACTTTCCTTCACGTGCTGCTATATATTCTCTTAACTGATTTTACGTTTAATTATCATTAATTTCTTGTTAGCACACTGTGAGCCTTTTCCATAGTAACAAACCTATTTGTCCAATGCAGTTTTCTTAACCTTTCAACACAAAAACTATATAATGAGATTTGCATGAAAATTTCACTCTTAATTTAATGATAGATGTGAGTGAGTGTGCCTTTATGCATAAGCTTTTCTTTTTTTAGGAAGGATCCACATAAATGTCTTCAGTTCAGAGAGTGATATGTACAAGTTGAAGGGCTGTTATAGCATGACCAGTGTGCTATAGAAGCCGGTTGATAACATACACACACACATAAATACATACATACATACAACCATACATACATTCACACACTCACACGCACATAAATATTTATATAAGTATATATATTTATATAAGTATATATATTTACATACATGTATATATATAAATACATATACATTTCTATGTATACGTATATGTGAACGTACATACATATATATAAATATATATATATATATATATATATATGTGTGTGTGTGTGTGTGTGTGTGTGTGTGTGTGTGTGTGTGTGTGTGCGTGTGTGTGTGTGTATTTATATATTATAAAATAAAATGTCATATAGACTCATAGGGCCGGTGGCCCGATTTCCGTGGCGTATATATTCTCCAGCTGTACAGGACGGCGTTCCGTCACTGATTTACCCATGTTTTCCAGCTGAGTGAACTGGGGCAATGGGAAGTGGAGTGTTTTGCTCAAGAACACAGCGCATTACTTGGTCGAGGATTCTAAACCACAATCTTACGACCATGAGTCCAGTACCCTAACCACTAAGTGACGCGCCTATGGTAATTTTATCTCACAATATTATAAAACTGTGGTGGCGAAGTGACAGAATCATTCAGAATCATTAGCGCACCGGACAAAGTGTTTAGCGGCATTTCGTCCGTCTTCATGTTCCGAGTCCAAATTCCACCGATTTCGACTTTACCTTTAATTCTTGAAAACATGATTATCAGTTGCGCACTGGGATCGATGTAATGGACTAACCCACTATCTCAGAATTGCTGGCATTGTACCAAAGTCTGAAACCGATATTATATAAATAATATATAATCAAATTTCTATTACATAATATATGAGTGTCAGCTCTTTTCCTAAAAGAATTATGGGCAACCAACCAAACACATACACACACATGTATAACATATATTTCTATATACACACCTACATATGTTTGTGTGCGTGTGCGTGTCCATGTGTGCATGTACTTATTTGTTTCTTTGTGTGTGTATTTTTATGTGCGTGTGTGTGATGCATTATAGCTGAAAATTTTAGCAAGTTCTCATCAAAACGATGATGTTCCGTGTCCAATCGCAAAGCCTGGCATATTTGATAAATATAATTTTCTATAATCGCTCATGACTCCTAGTTTGAGTAAAAGCGAGTAGTTTTCACCCGTTATTCAAATGTTCATGTTACAGGATTGTGAAGCATTGGGTCAATCACACACACACACACACACACACAGACACACACACACGCACACACACTCACACACACACTCACACACAGGTACTCACGCACGAACTTTTACCACATTTACACCTTTATTTTAAAACATGCCAATATTTTAAAAACGGTTTTATGTATATAAAATGAATTACTATTGTATCAACCAATGTGTTTCTAATCTTCATGTTAAGACAGAATGAAACCAGTAAACCTGAGCTCTACAACATACATCGTAACAGATAACATACATGCATACTTTTGCGTGTATATCAATCTATTAATCTATCTATCTATCTATCTATCTATCTATCTATCTATATATCTATCTATTTATCTATTTGTCTGTCTGTCTGTCTGTCTGTCTGTCTGTCTG
>NC_068987.1:29170163-29182192 GCF_001194135.2 Octopus bimaculoides | reverse complement strand
ACGTCGACCACTAACGTGGACAATTAATGCGCTAGAAATAGATCACATCTTGTGTCTATTAAGACCTAAATTGTTCTCAACATGAAATATAGCAGCATACCAAAAACGTGAGCGGGCAAGACATTTAAAATCACCTAAAAAGTCATTCTCAAACAGGGACCGGTTTCGGATTTAACAAATTCTTAGAGAGAGAGAGAGGGAGAGTGAGAGGGAGAGAGAGAGGGAGAGAGAGAAGGACAGAGAGAGGGAGAGATAGAGAGAGAGAGGGATAGAGAGACTTAGGTTTTACAGACGCTTAAATGTATATACTTATTCATTTATACAATAGCGAATGCTATATATCTTTATATCAGTTTATATGCTGTCTGGGTGACAGAGATTACTTGTGTTGCTTAATTATATCCAATACATTCTAAGTTCAAGTTCTGTCAGCTTAACGTTGCCCTTCGTTTTTCCAAGAGTCGTGAAAATGAATATGTATCACCGATTGGTCTGTCTACGATTACTCTTCACCCACATTAAATTTGAATTTTTTTGCTTCTTTTACAAAACCTTTACACACAGATACTCTCTGAATGATATATATTTTATTGCGTGTGTTATCCCTTTCTAATATCTTCTGAAGTGTTATCATAGTTTGTATTTTCATGCCCTAATATCATCTCAACAACTGTTTTGATGTTAGGTCGATATATATATATAGTATGTTAGTATTTTGTTAGAATTATAAAGAGACATCGTGACCATTATCAACATTGTTATCGAATTCGATAACAGTTTATTCATTTAAAATTTTCGAAATTTTCTACTTTATAATTTTAATGTCACTTTAAATTTATCTGATGCATTATTTCGAATTTGGATATCACCCCAGGTTAAGTATGATTAAGAAGATGAAAAGTCCACAAGAAGTAATGAAATAAAATGCAAATAAAATTTACAAAAAGCATTAAGATATTGGGGTATTTTGTCAAGTTTGTGTTCAAGATAATCTCCTCTATATTGGTAATGAAATGAAATGAGGGATTTTTGCATTATGAAATACAAATACAGAATAAAATATCGTAATATTTCGAAACAAAATATTTTAATTTGATTGAATTGAAATTGTCAAGATTGAAAAGAATTACTGTGACCACATGAAAAGGAATACATGAAAGGAAAAGAAATGAATAGGCCGAGTTGTTTCTGAACCCTGTGCTGGGTCTATCAGCGTGGTATTAGATAAGAAGGTAATAAATTTAGTTTTTGATATCTCCTGACAACAAGTTGACACTCGACCTATAAAGAACATGTTTCATCCAAATATTTTCCCCACTTTCGAAGTCTGTATTTGTTATTTCGATTCCGTTTCAAAATATTCTATATAATGGGCTTTAACTGAAGTGTAAATTTTGTCTTGTTGCCACATCACAAACATGTTTCCTATTTTATAAATATTCTGATGAATAATCTGGTCGGCACAGACCAGAAGAGAAGAGTGTATTCGATATAAAAATAGGGAGTCAAATCTATAAATTTAAATTTTGGTAATTGAGCTTTATGTCAATCTTCAAACAAAACTTTAGAAATGAATGGAAAGTTCCAATAAAAATATTCTGATATCGATAATAAATAAAAACAAAGAAGCACTTTTTGGATGGTTCTGTGAATATAAAATATATAATTCACTTGACTGGAAGCATATATATATATATATATATATATATATATATATATATATATATACGACAAAGGAGATGACTAAAAAAATAATTATGATAAAAATCTTTACAAGCATATAGTCGTATACTTTGACTACACATTTGGTAATTATCTTTCTAAAACATATACGAATGTCTGATAGAAAAGGTAAATTCAATCACTTTAAATGTGGTAATATTTAATGTGAGAAAATACCGAAAGTCAATAAGTAAACGAGTATACATAGAATACTCAAGTAAAGCAATCGTAATACGTTCTATGATTCGCTGTGTTAAAGTCAAAATGACACAGAATGAAGACGAATAATGAACATTGTGTTGTGTAAAGTGCAAGTATTACAAAAATATATTCCATCGTATTGACGTTGGAGAGTATGCACAGATGTTTGTACATATGTTGATAGAAAAACAAAACCCTTCTATATCTTTTGATATTTCCAGTTGAATTCGCCATTCTTCCCTTCATTTTAATTTTTTTCTAGCATTATTATATACATACATACACATGTGCGAGTGTGTTTATGTCTGTGTGTGTGTGTGTGTGTGTGTGTGAGAGAGAGAGAGAGAGAGAGAGTATACATAGATTAACATCACTATTTGGATTCTGTGTTTTAATATCATTTTTATAGTTGAAAAGTAATATACCTCTAGGCAGTTATAGAACTATGTAGATGCTTACAGATATGTTCTGTTTAATCTCAGTTATTATTTTGCACTAATACTGCAGCAAAGACAGAAAAAATCAAAGAGTTCACAGAACAGAAAAGACTTTCTAAAACACAACTTGTGTTTGTGTATTTGAAAACATATATGTATGAAATAGTTTTAACATGCTTTCATACCGAAATTATGCTAAATTTTATAAATCATCCTTCTTTCTCCCAACGTGTTAAGGAAATTTTTTGTGAAGTTTACATTATTTGTTCTGTAATAGCTTTTGTCATGTTGTGAATATCTTCCTATATAATATGCAGCATACTGATATGTACCCAAGACCACAGAAGTGAAATGAATAAATAAATAAATATCCTTATATATAATCGGAAGCCACTCAAATCACTATGTTGATATAATTAAGAAATACTTAATACTTTGGTACATATCAGTAGCTGTAACATTCTTTATCTGGTTTTATTGGGTAGTTGATAACGATAAAGTCATCGCAGAACCGTATTCGTCTTATTTCTGCTTAAGTAACTTACTGGCAACAAAAGAAAAAGAAAAGAAAAAGAATAAAAAAATTCAGGGAAAATCCAATTATATTTTAAAAACGTTTATTTGAATCTGACATTAGCGTTGGAAGATTACTTTGCCCTAATGGGAATTAATTTGTAAGCGAGAACGTTACAAACACCATTACGTGACAGTTTTGCAATTTCTCTATTCCATTACTGTATGATACAAGAAATCATGCTCATTTCAGCTACAGCCGCTTTTGAACAAAAGGAATCCAAATCAATGTGCCTATGCTGTTAGATTCATTATCTTATTCTAAAGGATCTTGTGTTTTACTATTGTCAACTCATCTGTCTTTTTAAAGATGGTTTCAAGTGATGGCTTAATACTACTGGTACAACAGTTGTTGCCTTTCTGTAGATATAGTGAACTTTTGCCATAGTTTATTATAGTTTATTATTGCTGCCATTGCTTTCCGGTAAATTCGATTTCATAGTTCAATTCTTTGACGCTGTAAGGGCTCTGGGAAAAGTTCAAAATTCACGTTTCCTTATTTTCCTTCTCATTTCCCTAATTTATATATTCTAGAATTAATTATTTACTGACTGCAGCAAAGTTAGTTTGTCACAGAGAGGAAATTGCACCTACTCTGTCGCCGAAGATATAACAGCTAAATCGTTCTCAAAGAAGATTTTATCAACTTAAAAAGGAAGGATACATTGCATAATCTAGTCATAAGTATTGTTAAAGCGCCAGTATGGTCATAGCTACAACGCCTTTGATCACAAAACAACTCAATCGAAGTTGACCTGCGGCTAAATAATAATAGCACTATTAATATAGCAGCTTACGTTGGAATAATATATAAATATACTGGGGAATATAGCATTAATATTCTAATTAAATTATCTGTGTCTTTGATATGTACATGAAAGAAGTATAAACAACATTCATTGTCGAATATCTCTTAGAAAAACTTTGATGTAATTACATGGACTTATTTTTAATTAAATCTCATTCACATCATTTACGCATTTAATACTCTTGGGAAAGGAATGAACGCCACAATATCTAATCCTGATTAGCGTTAGATCTGCAGGTTGTACTTAGTCGAAAAGAAAATTTTATTTGCACATAGTTGAAAATAGGATATTGAAATTAGATAAGGAGGAAAATTATATGCAGCCAGCAATGATGCTAAAAATAAGAAACGCTTCTATATAAAATCAGAGTCTTTGATCTTAAGTAAAGAAATACACCGAGGGCATTGTGGTTTGTGGTAGGCCAAACTGTTGATGATCACCATTAGAATGCCATTGATGACATATATCCATATACATGTATTTACTATTTACATGTATATTCGCAAATATATTTACACATATACATACATACATACATACATACATATATACATACATACAAACATACACACACATAGTTCTGCATATATAAATATATGCATTTATATAAGCATACAACGCTGTATATATATATATATATATATATATATATATATATAATCCGGTCAAACGAAACGAGTAAGGAAACGCTAGAAAAGAAACACAAATATTACACATGTAACTGAACCTCTCATTACGATAAGGTAGTCATTTAATCACCAGATTTAAATTATGTACGGTTCCTTTATGTTTCTCGCATATTTATCTTATTTTGCTTCTTTTCTTTGATATAGGGCATAACACGAAACATTAGATTACATTGTATTTTTTTAAATTTTTATATTTATTTTCAATTAACACATATATCCATTGTTCTCATTTGGCTTCGTATTTCCGTTGGTTTTTCACCGAAGTGTGATTTCGTGAATTATTTGCGTCTTTGTCTTCTTGACTGATAAAGTTGCACATCATATTTGAGTGATTATATTTACTTCTACCCTTTAAACCCAGCTGTATGAATCGACACTACTTCGCGGAATGAACAGACACGCATATACTTCATGTAGTTACGCGGGAGATTCAACATGGTAGAATGTCGCACAATGCCCGCTCTTCTCAATTTATGTGCTATTCATTTTTGCCACCTGAGTGCAGCAACGTGAAATAAATTAAGAACAAAACGTGCGATCGGGAATTGAATCACGACCTTATGATCGCGTGCCGAATACCCTACCCACTACATAAACGCTTTGAGTAGAACAAGAACGCGTATATGCTGTGTAATATGTACATACTTGTGTGTGCATGTTTGTGTGTGTATGTGTACACACACACACACACACACACACACACACACACACGCGTGCATACATACATATATATTTGGGGTTTAGTCGTTAGGGTATTGCGCTCCCGATCGTAAGGTCGTGAGTTCAATTTCAATAGACGCGTTGCGTCCATGAACAGGACTCTTTATTTCTCGTTGCTCAGCTGGCAAATATGAGTCGTACCTGGATTCCAAAGGTCCAGCCTTATGACAATGTATCACGCTGAATCTCCATCAGAACTACGTTAAGGGTACACGTGTCTGTGGAGAGTTCAATCACATGGACGTTAATCGGATCAACTGGAACCTTTGTCGTTGTTACAGACGGAGTACCAGTGCAGTATACAATGATGGAAAACTAACATATAATATTAAGAATTTCCCAGGAAAACATGTATACGAAGTTATCCAATTATCAATCAGTAATTGGATATGCTGCGATCCATAGTTTTGTTTTCCTGTCATGGTTTACCCAATTCACTCAGCAAATAATGATTGGTGGCATGATCATTGATTACTGATCGGTAATCGGATAACATTATAGTCTTAGCTTATCGGCAAATTCACATTACTATATGAGCAATCATAGAACTTCTAGCTCTTTTAAATGCGCTCACCAATGATGGAACACCTGTCTTTACATCGACAGCACAATTAACATCAACGGTTTTCAGTTCTAATACGAATATATCCCAAAATATTTGCTGAACCTCTTCCAAAATCTTGAACTGCATAGTCTGCAATCTTTGCCGCGCATTTTATATTGCTGCACAGGCAAGGCACATCGTGTTCGAAGACGTTAAAATTACACTGCTACATTTGCCATCCCAATCAATCAGCAGACACTTGAATGCAATGGATGGACCATTCTTTTAGTCTTTTATCAGAATGTAGTGTATTGGCACATCAAGAATCCACAAAGAAAGAGAAGTAACACTGATTCATATTCAGACGGCAGTAAATGCTCATTTCTTCTGTCTATTGCCACTGCGAACAATGCAATAACACAGGATTTATACAAAACCGACAAATATCAAGAAGTAACGTTTGTAGACGCCACAGCTCATGGAGAACTATGCCGTAGATTTAGGATAGCTCTGAAACAGACCAAAATCAACATTTAGATCGTTAAAAATCCAGGGAACTCCATCAGATCATAACTATTTGAGATTACCATATGCACCAATGATATCTGTATAGTATGTAGGATTAACCCTGGCATTAACTGTATAATTAAAAATCTAGTCTTCATCATAAGGTGCATAGAAGGTGCTTGTACAGATAGAACATGACATACAAGGAGAGACATCTCGGAGCATTGCAGAAAGACTAAATGAACATTTGAGACAATATGACGACAAAAGTCCTCCATACTCTACCAACATGCCAAAGACCAATATGGAGGCAAACTGGGTCAACTTGACATCCGCATTTTATCCAAGCACCCAAAGGACACAACACTCAGACAAATACAGGAGTATAAACTCATAAATGAAACATCCCCAGCACTAAATAGGAAATATACGTAGTAGGTAATCATACACCTATATCCACAGTTTCGATATATAAACAGGTAGAATAGCTAGTGGGCTGTAATGTTGATGTATGTATGTGTGTGCATGTGTATTTGTGTGTATGTACATGTATACGTACATGTATATACATATCTATGCAGATAAATAGATATGAATGTAAACAAATACATATACAGATGCAGCTCTGATAACGGATTATTGAAAAAGTTGTAAGATGCAACAAAAATTTTAGGAAAAATAAATACGTAAATGAATGGAAACCTTACCGGTCACTGTGTTAAATAATAAGGTACTTTAAAAGAGAATGACTCTCCCCAGACACAACAATATATATATATTAATTGTAAATATAATTACAATACAATAGTATTATTTTCCAGCTAAATAAAGCACAGCAACGGTAGAATTGTAAATATAATATAGTGGCACAATACGGCATCAAAGTTTGCTGGAAATAGCAGTCGATAACCGTACGACTCTATGTAAAGCTTCACTGAATGTATACAGTGAAAAATGTGTACGGACAGTGAACATTAAAATATTTCGTCTTACCTGTAGGAAGAACGCCCGATACACACACACACATACACACACACACACACATACACACATACACACACACACACACACACACACACACCAGGTGCGGTGAATAAACTGTCGTCAAAATTACGTAAAAATCAAAATAACACTGACATTTCATCTTAACAGATATATTTACCAAAATTATATTATATAAAAATATCTTGAGATACTGAAGAGGAGATTTATTCAGGAAAATTGCCATTGGCTTCAGCCTCGGCCTACAGACAATTACGGAATCTCCGGCAACTTTTGTGGACGGTCCCTTTGTTTAAGGTGGTGAATGCTACCATAATCTTTCATCTTTTGTGTTACAAGGAGTTTTGTTGGTCTCTCCATCAACTGCGTCCCACACATAATAATGAAGGGGTTTGCAGTCTGAGGTGTTATGTGGCTAGATGATAGGAGTGATGTGGTCGCAGAAATTGTCGGACAGACATGACTTGGTTCTGCGTGCTGCGGAATCCTGTTGCCGGACATAGGGACTTTTTGCAGCCACACTCTTGATCCAGGTTAGCACTACCTCCTCCAGGCACATGATGTTGTCCTCCATGATGACTCTGATGCCGTGTGAGAAGATTATTGGAGGCAGAAAGGCGTCATCAGTAGTGATCTATCTCAACAGCATGATGTTGAGTGGATGTTTGATTTTTAACACTCTCGGTAAGTATACTCAGATTGCACTGTCCTCAGATTGACAACCAGACACTCTGAAGTGTTCGTATTGGAGCTTCCAACGCGAATGCCAAGCAATACATCATGTCAGTACCAACTTTCTGGCAGAGTGAATTGCCTCATAATAACTATATATTATTGTACAGCTATTATACTATGAGTCTTCCATAGTAGTTCTCACTCCGTAACTTACAAAGCCTTTGTGGTTTGTTAACAAATATTACATACATACACACACACACACACACATATATATATATATATATACATATATATATATATATATATATATATATATATATATATATATATATATATATATATATGTATACATTGTAAAGTAGACTTATACTACAAGATATTATGATAAGCTGGTTAACTATGAGTGAAAATGGGCTTGTCTCATATTTAGTCCTTTCTTCAGAGATCCTTGAAATTTAAACATATGGACTCTTTTTCCCAGTAAGACTAACTTTATGCTTATAATATGTACGCATGTAAATCCAGTTACAATCATATCAGCAATACTGCTCAGTGCATTTAATAAGTTAACAACATATGCGTGTGTCTCTGTGAATACAATGCAAAAGAAATAATATTATGGGTTCTATAAGAACTATGGTTTTAAATTTAATGTTTGCTACTAATCCAGAATTGAATGACGTACAAAGGGTAACATTTGAATATATTGGGAACATATAATAAAATATCAAAATGGATAAGAAATGTAAGTCAATGGGACTCCAAGCCGGGACCAATTTAGATGTTCCACAGTAATTATATCTGTACTAAATAGCTTCAAGCTCACCCATTTATCATATTAACGTCTTCATGCTCTTTGAGTCGTTTTCCTATGACTCAAATAGTTAACAAGCACACTCCCTCTAGCCCTTTCCCTCTTTCTCTCTTTATCTCTGTCTGTCTGATTGTTTTTATGTCTCTCTGTAGATCTCCCACTCTGACTGTGATAGAGAAACACACACACATGCTAGCAATGGTTTTCTACAGTCACAATCTTACTCGAATCTTTATTATAGCTCTCGCTGGTGCAGAGGATCACAACTGCATAACATTTGCAATGATATACGTTCGAAGTTCTCGGCCCATTAAATACAAGTTCACATTTACTAGTGATGTCAGAAACTAAACTTAGCATACATTGTATATCCCATATTAATTCGTGCATGAAATGGCTTTTTCTGCAGCTATGGTTTAGAATACAAAGTAGCATTTTCTTTCAATCACATTTTCAGGCAATCGTGCTTATATTCATCTCTCTTCTCGCATTGAAAGTTATGTATCATGCATGTCAGCGCGAACAACATTTGCTTATGAAGATTATGCTAGCATATTCATAAATGGCTACCGTGTGTTCACCATTAATTCGCTTTCATTTTGGAGTTTTCCATTGCATGAATGTTGCATGTTGATATAATTCATTCGGAATAAAATAAATGTCAACTGAAATTCTATGTGAAATTTTAAGCACTTTCTACTCTCGACTAATGCTTTGTATTATAGATTTGATATTCACTTTAGCATTGGTATTGTATTTATCTTGTTTGTTACTTGTAAACTTTGTTTTATACTGCTACAATATTCTCTTATTTTTAGATGTCGGTTTTTAAATGACAATATATTCTGTAGAAGACGAATAAATAGCTAACAAGTAACTGCCTACATTTGTCTTAATTTCTCGAATAACTATAAATATCTTACTTGGTACAAGGTTATAAATGTATAAAGGAGGTTATATTGAATGGAGCAGTGTACAATACTAGTATTTATATTATTGGTCTTAGTGAAAAGATGAAAAGCGACATAATCTTTCGTAAGATTTCAAGTTAGTCGGGAAGGAGGCGATACTGAATGTAATAAGATTTTTAATCAACAGAGATATTAACATCCATTGAATAGGACTTCCAAAATGTAGCTTTCGTATGCACATGCTCTATGATAAATACATAACATACACAGTAATGTGAATATCCAGGAAAGGCTAGTCTGGTTTACTACGTAGCTACCATTCCACGGCCTTTCATATTCATTGGAACATACACTGGTCTGTCAAGAGACATAAAAGCACCTATTTCAAACCGCAAATAAGGTAGTTTTCCCTAAATTATCTCCCCAAACTTACAGTGAAACATCTGCAGTGTGCATCATCACATTCAATCTGAAAGACTATTTTGCCTCTATGTAGTTCAATACAGGTTACATAAGGATTTAAGAGCTTCATTTTTAAAGCTTCTGGAGCAACAAAACTCATATGTTACAATGTATTTACTATTAGAAATAAATATGGTTATGTCAGATTTTGCAGAAAACGATGAGGTTTTGTAATTGAAGATTGTCAACATTCCAGTTAGTTTAAATGTAAAACATCGCAGTAAGATTAACAAGATATCCCTACAGCTGAATTAATGTCAACATGTAGCAGCTATAGCTATGTTTAAAGCAATCGTTTAGAGAGCAATGCGATTTCCGGTTCAGTCAGGTAATGTAACACGTAGTGTCTATTTTTACAATAGCTGTCGGTTTCCTAGCATCTAGAGACAGAAATTTGTTTGGCCAACTGTGTGTGTGTCTGTGTGTCTGTGTACATGTGCGTGTGTGTGGGTGTATATAGCGTTGTAAAGCTTCAGCATATAGAAAAGCACTCGATCAGCTTAGAGAACTAAGATAATGTTGTACTGAAAAGCACAGAGGAGATAACCAACGTTAAAATAAACGAGTGTGAAAAGGCGTAAACAAGATATTTGTGGGTTTTGAAGTGTCCGTTGGCATACTTTTACATTCCACCAATATGTATTTCTCAAAATGTTTACATAAAGATAAACATCATTCCTGGAATTTACGTTGTCGTTGGAGGCTCTCATGTTCTTTAAAACATTGTTTTTCCAGAAAATATATTGGACATCTTATTGAACATAGAGTTTGGTTTTGGAAAGGACGTTCCATTTGATGTTGTAGTTCCTTACTTCGTTTTTAAGTTTACTGATTCAAGCTCAAAGGGTAGTTGAATGTCTCTTATCATAGTGCCTAAAAGTCGAAAGATGGTTGTTACATCAAGATTTAACATTTCTTACCACGACTCTAATATGACACTTGATTTCTGATCCACCGATGTCATAGTTTACTGATATCTGTGCTTCATAGCTGATACCTCTGCTTTGCATTTCTGATCTAGAAGACATTTAGATTTTTCGTTACGTGTGCATCCGCGGTATACAACTTGGCGGAATTTGAAAATAGGTCACCGGGCATATCTTAAACTGTCAGTATCTTCTTTACGCATTTGCTTATTTTCACGTTGGTTACCTCTTAGGTGTTTCTTTTGTCTTCTTCCTTATAAGTTTTCGCTGTTCAAATATCATCTGGTTTAGAAGCAACTGACGAACGGTCTTGCTCTCTGCTTGACAAATGGCGAAATAAGTTAGTGTTTTTTTCAAGAAACCCAGGAAAACTGTGTTTCACGAAACTTGAAGCATTCATTATAGCATTACACAGACATGCGCACGCGCTCTCCCATACATCCCACGTGTATATATTGTATATGCATGTGTGTTTGTACTTGTAAACGCCCATGTATCTCCGAGTGTATGTTATACAAATGTATAGTAAAATACACACGCACACACAAATTCACCCCTAACACACGCACTCTCACATCTACCTAATTATATATATATATATATATATATATATATATATATATGCATATATGTGCGTGTGTGTGTTCGCGCGTGTGTATATGTATTTATACTTATATATTATATCTACATATACTAACATTTATGTATACATACATAAATACACACACCCACATAGATATGTAAATACAGCTGGTGGTGACGTAAGACACCTGCAAGCATTGTTTCAATTTTTAGGTTTATTCTTGTATATTATCTATAATAATATATCTTGAATGCTGTGGAACCTGAGGTCCTCCTTGACAGATCACTAGTATGTCATTATAGCTACCGAATTAAAGTCTACTAAATTAGGTATTCGAAAATTTTGCTGCGAATTTGGAATACTACTTAAAACAAGATAACTATGGTATATATATAATATGCATTTATATATATATATATATATGTATATATATATATATATATATATATAT
>NC_068987.1:29167734-29168642 GCF_001194135.2 Octopus bimaculoides | reverse complement strand
ATATATATATATATGTATGTATGCAGGTATGTATATGTATATACTTATATATATATATCCACACACACACACACACACACATAATTCTTTAACTGTATAAGTATATATATATATGTGTGTGTGTGTGTGTGTGTGTGGATGTGTGAGTATGTACTCTTATACAATTAGAAGATATTATCTCTAATAAGGCAAGTTTATCAACTGCTATTAACATCCTTTGCATTCTAAGGAAGAGATAATTTACAAAGTCAATTACACGAATTGATAATATGAATATAAATTGATTGGGAAAAATTTTTTCTGATGTCATATGTTTTTAAGTCGACATTTAAGAGGAATGGAATACGTTTTAAGTTTTAAACATTTCTTTGATTAGAATTGTATTGTATGCATTAACTAAAATTCGATGCAGGTAAAATTGCGTCCGTCTGTGGTATTTATTACGTTAGAGTAACTATTCGGAATTTATTTTATCTTCACTAAAATTATACAAATACAAAACAACGATATTATTGAAGCAGTAGAGATTAGAAGGAAGTAGAGGAATAAATGAATAGAACAGCAAAAGAAAACTGTTAATTTAAGAAAGATGATATGATTACATTGTAAAAGTATACGGAATAAAAGAAAGTAGTGTAAAATAACTACGAAAGAAGTACTAAACGAAGTCTTATTAACTGCGGAATACAGTTATATCAGCAATTTCTATGGAAGTTGAACATTACAAAAACCACCAAATATTGCTTAAAGCTCTCTGTCTACCAAGGAATTTGAAAATCTTTGTCTTGGACGTAGACTTCCGGAAATAGCAATGATTCTAGAAAGATTAATATATACTACAGCTGCAATTGATAACAAGCATAACAGTTTAATATATATATATATATATATATATATATATATATATA
>NC_068987.1:29163562-29166609 GCF_001194135.2 Octopus bimaculoides | reverse complement strand
TATATATATATATGTATGTGTGTGTGTATGTGTGTGTATGTGTGTGTGTGTGTCTCTGTGTTTGTGTGTGTCTTTGTGAGAGTCTGTGTGTCTGTGTGTGTCTGTGTATGTGTGCATGTGTGCGTACGAGCGAATGGACAAACGCAAGTAAGGGCACTCAACACACTTATTGGGATTTACATGCATGGATCAAAACAGTTTAATTCCGAGATTTCTCTTTAGGCCGGTCGCAATTCAACTTGCCACTGGCCTGTCAAAAAGTCTCGTTAGGGGCTTAGAAATCTTAAGTAGCACGGAATCCAAATGGAACTGTTTTGATCGATACCTACATGCATACATACTACATACATACATACCTGAGCGGCTTGAAACGGTCATACTGCATCACTTCTTGATATCCTGTTGCTTATTTTGATTACATATATATATATATATTAACATGTGCCTATAAGTATATATTCACTTGTATATATATTTGTATATCGTATTAGGGCCTTTGACCATTCGTAGGATTGCTTTTTATTTCACGAGTTTGGATGGAGCTTCTCTGATTTGTACTTACTGCAGGAAATTGGGTTCGTCTTGTACCTCCGATTAACATACTTAAATGTATTATTTAAGCTCGTCGACATCTGTGACTCGAATGTCTGACGATGACTGGCAGAGTGTTGAAAATTTGCGGCCCTTGAAGACTAAGTTGTTAATGTAACTCTTGACGGGGAGGAGGGATCTTTGTGTACTCTACAGTGGCGTTCAATTCGGTATTTCTTACAGATTTTAATCCTGAAAATTGTTGCTAAAACATCGCCTTGTTTATATATGTGTATGCATACACGTTTAAATATGTGACCGCGTATGTTTCGTTGGAGATTTTCTTTCTCCGTCTTCCCTTCTTTGGGCTTTTTCTATATTTCTGATGAAGAGCTCCAATGGAAATCTGAAATCCTCTTTCTTTTCTTTCCTTTCCTGAACGGCCAATAACACTGTACCTATTCCACGTCCTCGCGTTGTTGTTTTTTCGTGTTTTTTCTTGCTTGTTCATGTTTAGATTGACTATATATATATATATATATATATGTGTGTGTGTGTGTGTGTGTGTGTGTGTGTGTGTGTGTGTATGTATATATTCATATGTTGCATATGTATATGTATATATACATGCATATATATTTGTGTGTATATGTATATATATTATATACACACACATGCACATAAATTTATATACATTTTAAGGAAACAAAATTCGAATCTTCACAAACTTTTATTTCCACAAAGTAAAATATTTTAATTGATGTCGCGATAAATTTGTCAAAGTAAGTAGCAGATATAAGTGGGATAAGGAATTATATTAAAAATGAGCTTATTCGGGAAGATGAAGTAAAATAGCAAAAAGAAATGGAAAGTAAGACAGATAGGAAGAGAAAGAGAAAGAAAGAATGAGAAAGAGAGAGATAGAGTGGCAGGAAGAAAAACACAGATGCAATATTTCCCTTTTTGTCACATTTGTACAGATATTAGAAAATATGAAAAGTTATGACTGATGTTTTAGTTGATAACAGAGACATTCCAATTTCAATATATCTCTTCTTTGTATGAACAGCAATAACGCTGGAGGAACTATGAGATATTATAATAAACAAGCGCTAACAAAACAAATTGTTTCCTTGAAGAAACATATCTATCTTACAAGAATACTTCAGTGCCAAAACTGGATTGGAACAATACCAAGTGTGGTTTATTGTTGTAGAGAAGTCTGGGTTTAGGGAAATAGAATGTCAATCTTATTACAAATACAATCACTGCCTGTGATTTCGGGGTATTATCAGATAGAAACTCAAATATATCGAGAAGATAAAATGATGAAGAGATTCTAAGAAGAGTTGAGAAACTGATAATGTCATGGAGGTAGCATTTTGGATCGTCTTAGCAAGGGAAGTTAAAATGAGTGGAGGCGTATGTTAGAGAGTGCAAGGGTGTGGCAAAGAGAGAGAAAGAGAGAGCGAGAGGAATAAGGAGATAGAGGTAGAGGAGGAGGGAGAGAAGGGAAGCGTGAGAGTAGAAAGGACATAAAGAGTGAGAGGGAGAGAAGAAGCGGGAGAGAAGGAAATGAGAGAGGGAAAGAGAGATGGAGAGAAGGAGGGAGAGGAGGTGGGAGAGGGAAAGTGGGAGGGAAAGAAAGAGAGGGAGGAAAAGAGGGAAGGAAAGAAGGAGGGAGACAGTGGTGGAGGATGAGGGAGAGAAGGAGAGAGGGAAAGAAGGGTAAATGTGAGAGAGGAAGTGTAGAGGAGAGGAAGAGAGGGAAAGCGGAAAACAGGGAAGGGGAGGGAAAAGTGAGAGAGGGAGAAAAGGAGAAAAAGGGAGAGTGAGGGAGAGAAGAATGAAGTAAGAGAGGAAGACAAGGAAGAAAAAAGAGAAGGGTAGAAGGTGGGAGAGGGAGAGCGACGGAGAAAGATAGAGAAGGAGGAAGAGAGAGGAAGGAGAGGAAGAGGGAGGGAGAGAGAGAGGGAGAGGAAGAGGGAGGGAGAGAGAGAGGGAGAGGAAGAGGGAGTGATGGACGAAGGAAAGGCGAGAGAGGGAGAGAGTGTGTTAGTCTGAATAGAGGCATGCTGAAGTAGTAAGCGGACGGATGTGATTGCAGGTGAAAACAAGAGAATACTAGACAATTCTTATTTGTACCTATCTCTTTCTATGCCTTCGCTAAACACTTGTATCACAAAGACAGTGAGTTTTAACAACATCAATATCGACAATAACAAAACTACCAACAATAGCAGTTATTAGCTGTAGTGATGACTGCAAGTAGCAGAGAAAGACTTCTTCCTCCCTCCCCGGAAGTAGTTAAATGGACAGAATCTGACAGAGGACTAAAGCCTGAAAAGGAAATTGAATCCTTTTAAAGCTTCGCAGAGACCCTGATGGAATAATGGGAAGGAGAGAAAGTCACATTGTCGACAAAATTCTGTGTGAATCACTTGCTCTCTCCCTCTCTCACTACCTCATTCACTCGCTCATTCTCACTCACTTTCTGTATGTATATATATATATAT
>NC_068987.1:29161874-29163552 GCF_001194135.2 Octopus bimaculoides | reverse complement strand
ATATAAGAATATATAGAGAGAGAGGCAGAAAGAGACAGGGAGGGTATATATATATATATATAGACATACATACATACACATACATACCCCAGTGCATTCGCAAACAAATACATATAAACATAAAATAGTTCTACTGGAGGAAACTCCTTGAGATGATGAAGTGGACAGTAAGGAGTAAGTGACATTGAAGAATGAAATGAAGTGCATATATATAAGCCCGAGAGAAGAGGAAATTACTGATAAGAAGACCTGCAATCGTTGTCGTTGTTGTTGTTTTCGTCCTCATTGTTGTTGTAGTTTTGTTGTATTTGTAGTTCTTGTAGTTGTTCATATTAATATCATTACGAAGGTAGAATCGTGGCAGAATCGTTAGCACGCCAGACGAAATGCATAGCGGCTCTCTGTTCAAATTATCCGTGTTCAAATTCCAACAAAGTCAAAATTATTATTTTTGAGGGTGGTGAGCAGGCAGAATCGTCAACATCTGAGAGAACGTTTGGTGGCAGTTCTGGCTTCCCTTTCTGAGTTCCAATGCTGCCAAGTTCAACTTTGCCATCTACCATGGGAGTCGACAAAATAAGTATCCATTGAGCTCCGGGTTACCCACTTCTCCGAACGTGCTGAATTGTGCCAAAATTTGAAACAATTATTATTATGGTTCAAGTGAGGCGGCGAGCTGGCAGAATCGTTAGCACGCTAGGCGAAATGTTTAGTGTTATTTTGTCTGTCCTCACGTTCTGATTTCAAATGCCACCGGGGAGGACTTCGTTTTTCATCCTTTCGAAGTCGATAAATTAAGTACCAGTGAAACACTGAGGTCGATGTAATTGACTGGTGCCAACCCC
Source organism: Octopus bimaculoides (assembly GCF_001194135.2). Lineage (NCBI taxonomy): Eukaryota > Metazoa > Mollusca > Cephalopoda > Octopoda > Octopodidae > Octopus > Octopus bimaculoides. The sequence goes on along the minus strand of NC_068987.1, from coordinate 29,162,707 downwards.
CAAAATTTCCGGCCTTGTGCCAATGGTAGAAAGGATTATTGTAATTAAAGCAAGGACCTTCCAGACGCATTACCCCGCCGGAGAAAGTGCATGGTGGTATTTCTAAACTTTGTTAAAAAGCTGCCAAGGTCCACTTTGCCGCTCTTCCTTTCGCGGTCGATAAAATAAGTACAAGTTAGGCACTGATTTCGATCTAATCGGCTGAATCACTTTCACAAAAACTACAGAAATTACAAAATTTGAAATCATTCTAATTAATTTTATTAGTTTTAGTTGCAGTAGGAGTAACAACAGCAGTTGTAGCATCAACAGTGGTAGTAATAGCATCAATAGTTGCAGTAACAAAAGCAGAATTCACTATTATTCTTAACACGCGTTGCATCAGTGCAGTACAATGATATTAGCAAATGAAATTTTCGACATTTAATCAACATCCGGCTTTGCAGAAAATTTAAACACTAAAAGAAGTATCTCAGTTAAATGAATCTTCAAATGTATAGAGCAGTACACATAAACATTTATTTAATATCAACACCAATTGTAGGTATCACTGAATTAAACTAATTTGTCCGAGGGAACACAGTTGGTGTTCATAAAGCTACCATTCCATCAATGTACATGCGTGAGTGTATAAAGGCGGCGAGCTTGTAGAATCGTTAGAACACTAAGCGGCATTTAGTCTGTCTTTACGTTCTGAGTTCAAATTCCGCCGCGGACATGTTTTCCTTTCGTCCTTTCCGGGGTCGATAAAACACGTACCAGTTGAACACTGGAGTCGATGTGCACGACTGAACCCAAAACTTGAAATCAGTATATATATATATATATATATA
>NC_068987.1:29160613-29161350 GCF_001194135.2 Octopus bimaculoides | reverse complement strand
ATATATATATATATATATATATATATATATATAGGGAGAATTCACAAAAAGACGAAGACAGGTGGTGTAGAAAACAAACAGATGTATTAGTATAACGCCCAGGAATTGAAAAAGTCTTTAACTATAATATTACTATAATATTATAGTAATGCCCTTATATAAATAAATATATTTGGGGGAATAAATGATTTTCCCTTATGAGGTTTTTTCACGCTAGCTACTTGATAAATTCTTGTAAAAGATTTTATCCTATTATTGAATTAATTAAATATATAACCGGAATATATTCAGTGCTGAATTTCATTCAGGAAACAAAGACACATGTACCGAGATGCTATTAAAAAAAGCCCGCGTTTTACATTGATGAATAGGGATAAACAATCTTCTATGTACTATGGTTTATACATGAGGTGTTCGTTTGGCATGTTGAATTTTGTTTATTTTTATGTATTTTGACCATACTATACTGATGAGCAGAGGTTAGATATTCCTGTAATAACTGCGAAACCGTCGATATATAGTTTAGTCTGTTTTTAAGAGGTCAGCTTTGAGAGTAGCATTTTCTCGCGTTCGGTAAAAATGTGTTTATTATGGTAGTTTGACCTTAGAGTCCCTCATAGCGTGAGGCATTCATGTATATGAATACCCTTACATAAATAAAAAAAAAAGTATATATATATTGTAAACGCATATATGTGTGTTTGTGATGTGTGTATACATATGTATATGTAACATAT
>NC_068987.1:29159733-29160276 GCF_001194135.2 Octopus bimaculoides | reverse complement strand
TATATATATATACGTATGCATACATATATGCACGTATGTGTATATGCATATATACATAGATATTTTCCCATAAACTTGTGATCGACAGGGCTTTTTATATGCATGTGCGTGTGTGTGCGTTTCCAAATAGCTGCCAAGAAACACACACACACACACACACACACACATACACACACACACACATATATATATATATATATTGATATTGATATTGTAAATGCATGTGTGATGGCGCATGGCTTCGTGGTTCGAGCGTCGAGCTTACGATCATGACGTCGAGAGTTCGATTCCCGGACGGCTGCGCGTTGTGTTCTTGAGAAAGATACTTTATTTCAAGTTGCTCCAGTTCACTCAGCCGTTGAAATGAGTTGCGACCTCACTGGTGCCAAGCTGTATCGGCCTTTGCCATTCCCTCGGTGGCGTGGAGAGGGGAGGCTGTTATGCAAGGGCCACTGCTTGTCTTCTTTAAACAACTTTACCCGGGCTTGTGCCGCGGTTGGTAAGTATTTAGTTTCAATCCCATGGTCAGTCATGACCGAAGTG
>NC_068987.1:29151996-29159723 GCF_001194135.2 Octopus bimaculoides | reverse complement strand
TATATATATATATATATATATATATATATATATATATATATATTTATGTATAGCCCTGGCGTTAACGAGTTTATAGAAAAATAGTCAGCTCGCGAGGAATAAAAAAATTACATCAGCGAAACATAGCATATCTTTTCAGATCCACGTTTATATCTTAAACGTACGCACGGGCGCGTGCACACACACATACTCTCACGCACACAAACTCTCGCACGCATACAGAAACACATTTTCCTTGCGCGTATATTTTATCCATGTTTCTATCGATCTGGTCGAACAATCTATCCACTCAGCAACATATCTGTTTATCTATCCTCACTAGCATGCACATACACACATACGTACACATGTTCAACGAACTTTATACACAAACTTAAGGCACACATCATAAAACTAATAAATTTTACATGAGAATATATTTCCAACTTTGCCGTTTTCATCTCAGAAAGAACATTTGCAGCTGAAAACTGCAGGAAATGAATTTCTACCTTCGACTTAGCTTGGCCCGTTGAACTTCATTGCTGATAGAACCGAGTATCATTTCATCTCAGCTGGAAGGTTATTATGTTTCGTTCAAAATCTTGCATAATCCGTCGGATACCGGAGGTTTGACTATTTTAGTACATGAATGATATTTGATAGGTTTACGAACATATTCACAATGTGCATTTTTCATTTTTTTCCCTCATACATTACGTTGCTTAATACAAGCGAAGCATATGACACCAGCTAAAAAAAGGACATTAAAGATCACTTAAGATATGTGGAAATATCGGGTGGCTAAGTAGATATGTAAATCACTGATCCAGAATGATCTGCGCTGCGAACTCTATTTGAACATACAATTCTTACCATGCTAACTTTGTGCAAGTATACGAATGATATCAAGTTTTAAGTTCATCTTTTCTGAATAGGAAGTCAAGTAAAAGAAGTATAATAGATATTTTCAGTCGTGTGAGATTGTTAGGAGCAGAATTTGGCTGAATTTTTAGAAGCAGAACTGTGCTTCTTAATAGCAGGTCTACTGTAGCTTGTTCAATTAAGGAAAGGTCGATACAAGGTAACAAAACATATTGTAAATACAAAATATGGTACAGTATCGTATTCGCTTTCCAATATAATTTCCCTAAAATATGTTAGTATGTCAAAAGAAAATACTAGTTTTGAGGTTTCTCGGTAGTATCCTTCTTTGAACAAAAATTAAAGATACTGAAATATTTCTGCTGGCTCTGTAGGCTGTTAATTACGTTGTGGATCTCAAAAGAAATCTGGGAATGGAAAACTTCTACGCTCAAGTATGATGTAATAGAGCTGTCAAATTGGCAATGTCCCTTTCCCAACAAAAACAAAAAAGAGGCACACACACGCAGACAGACAAACACACACACACACACACACAAACACAGACGCACAGAGACACACACAAACACACTCACTCACTCACACATACACAAACACACACACCAGATTATATATATATTAGGGGTTATTAGATATCTATCTATCTATCTATCACTGTATACACACATTAATGCATATGCAAAAGATACACACACACAAACACATGTATGTATTTACATATGGATGTACGTATGTATATACGAGTTTGTGTATGTGTGGGTGTATGCGCAGACTACGCCTAAACATACTTTTATTATTATGGACGTGAGTGTTTATGCACAACGAAGCTGGTTACATCGGAACAGTTTAGTAACATAGAAACTGTTCAATAATGTCCCACCTTCTTGCTTTCTGTATTTTAGATCTAGTGTTTCATTTAAGGAAGCAGGTTGTATAGAGGTGGATCATCATACGTGATCTGGGTCATGCAGACATACGATGATGTAACCCGAGCCTGTCAAATAAGGCAGGGATCTCTTCGTGGTCCCTAAACCTGCTGAAAACAGCAGCCATAGCTCATGGTGATTTAACTGCTGTCTTGCAGAAAGGATATTCTTTTATTCCTTTCTTTGTTTCAGTCATTTGACTGTGTCCATTTTGGAGTAAAGGTTTGAAGAAAATTTTAGTCGAATGAATCGACTAAAAGAAGAAAATTTTAGTCGAATGAACCGACTATAGACTTCCGCTATAGCCTTGGACTGATCAAAACGTTATAAAGGGATTTGATACACAGAAACTAAAAGAACCGAGTCGTGCATTACATACATACGAAATGCTTCTTTCAGGTTCCGTCTACCAATTCCATTCACAAGGCTTCGGTCGGCCCCAGGCTATAGCAGAAGACATATGCCGAAGGTGTCACGAAGTGGGACTCAACCCGGTACAATATAATTGAGAAGCAAGTTTCTTACCACACAGCTACGCCTGCGCCTATGTATAGTGTAGTTTTCCAAAATACACGCTCCGAAAATATCTTAGTCACGGCTGGAACATTTTTGATCTTAGACCGATTAAGACAGAGTTTAAATGCAAAACACTATGTTTGTCATAGCACAAAACTTTTTACAATCCGAAGTCTTTGACGCCACTTCACTATGTATTCACTTATGTCATTGTTTCACTGAACTGTCCCTAGTAATAAAAAAAAATACATTTATGTGTACATAATGTGTAAAATATTTGACAATCAATATTTCACATTAGCAATTTTACTTCCTAATATGATAACCACATTACTGACGTAACTTTATCATTTAAAATCTTATATTTATTGGCATCCTACCGTTGATTTAATGAGATTAAATCATTTTAAAAATATTTAATATATATTGCTAACTATTCATTTACATTATTGTTTTCAATTGAATTAAATGTTACTCAGATATGCTTCAAGTAAAACGTCTGTCTTTTGTTAAAAACATTTACAGATAGCAATTATAAAATTCATACTTTAATACGTCTCGGCTAGGCACGAAACAAATTTTACACCGAAGAATGCATACATATATCAATAATTGCAGATAGGTATAACAAATAAAACTGTTTGCAACACAAATCAATGTGATTTGCCCTTTTCATAAGGTAATAAGCCAGCGAAGAAGCGTGTTTTTGATTGCCTACTTTACATGAAATCATATCACATATTCTGAAATAGTGGATACCACATTATGATACAGAAATAGAATTAGAAACTAAAAAACGAAGGGAGAGAACTTCTAATAATGCAAAGATGAAAGTTGACAAACTTTAGTGTATTTCAGGCACAAATTCCCAACTTCAGAATTATACGGTTAAGAAGTATACGGTTAAGAAATGATAGCTGAATTCGGATCGGCTATCCAAGTGGCAGAGTCTGTTACTCAGGTTTCTTAACAGTGTCTTTCTGAAGATGGGCCTTTGTGCTTGAAATACATAAAAGTATTTTAACTTTGTTCTCTGCATTGTTAGAAACTCTCCTTTACATTTTCGTTTGTTATTCTATTTATTAAAAAGAGTATAAATAACAACAGCTCATATGTAATATTAATAAGATGTCAGTCAAAATATCATTTACATTTTAGACAGAATAAACTAAGATACCTCTAAAAGATGGGACAGTCAAATTTAGACGACGTTTATAAACGCAATTTGTAATCAAGTAATAAGATTACTTGATCAGGAGAGACTTGAAGCTAAATATTTACTCATAACACAAAACAAAAACAGGACTAAATACCATGACATTCTATTGCATCATCTCGTTACAACTTTTTTGTTCAATCAAAATAATTTATAACTAAAAATTAATTTTCTTCAATAAAAAAGAAATCTTTACACACAAAAACCACATCAAACAAATTTCCAATAACTGCTTCAGTAAAAAGAAAAATGTCTTAATTCCATAATTTTTATTTAATGACTTTCTATTCGGGAAAGTGCACTTCAGTGCACTTATACTTAATTTAAATCAAAGATCTTTGTTTCTATAATTCTTCTTTCTCTACGATTATACTATTATAAATCATTAAAACAAGACGATTGAATACTTACAACAATTATACGAAGGATTAAAAAGAAGTATTTGAATTACTATTGACTTGTAAAGTGATAGATAATTTATCAGAAACACCGTTATTAAATTTACGAGAAAAATACATAAAATATGAAGACAAACGAGGAGATAACATTGAAAATATAATTTGCTAACGATCTCATTAATAAAATATGAATAATTTATCCCTTCTGAATTTATCTACACAGTTTCTATTTCTATACTTCTTGAACCAGTTCAGAGGACTATGTAGCACCCACCCCACTGATATTTAATTTATCGACCCCAACAGAATCGATAAATTAAGTACCAGTCAAGTATTGGGTCGATCTAATGGACTGGTCCCCCTCCCCTAAAATTTCGGGCCTTGTGCCTAGAGTAGAAAAGAATCTGTTTAAAGGCAGTGAGCTGACAGAAACGTTAGTACGCAGGGTGAAATACTTAGAGGTATTTCGTCTTTCTTTACGTTCTGAGTTCAAATTCTGCCGAGGTCGACTTTGCCTTTCATCATGTGGCAATCGATAAATTAAGTAACAGGAGTCGATCTAATCGACTGGCCCCCTCGCCAGAAGTTTCGGGCCTTTGCTTAGAGTAGAAAAGAATATTGTGACTAACATCTCATTAACATTACACATGAGCTCCTATCAATTTTTGATTTATTTATATTCATTTTAATAATTAGAATGATAAACATAGAAAAAAAGGAGGAAAGCTTCTAACAATTTGGAGAAGAAAGTTGATAGACTTTTATATATTTCAGGCACAAAGGCCCATAATAAGAGAGATGCGGTTAAAAGATATGCGTCTACGTAAATCCTGCCATTTGGATAGCCGAATTCAGCTATTACATTTTAACTGTATCCTTCTGAAATATATAATTCGTGGCTGCAATATATAATTTTTTTTCTTACCGCTACACTGTCAGAAATTCTACTTCTGTTTCCCAATACTTCAAGCGAACTATAAAGCTCTTTATTTCACATAGTTAACATAGAACATGCGTTATTAAAACCCGAATACTATGTGACGGGAAATATGATTTCTATAAGTTTCTCATATATTAAGTTATCAATTTTAAAGCGATGGTTGGCAGTACTTGCCGGGGAATCGAAGAAAGGCAACATTGAGTGCAGCAGGATTTGAAATTGAGTGCCTCAGGATTTAAATACCAAAAACATAGATTGCAGGACAGTTGCCCGAGACTCAAAGAATTCTTCCAATCACCTCCTTTAATTGCTTCTAATTCAGAAACAAATCAGCAATAAATCGACATCAATAATTAACTTGGTGTTCATTTTATTAAAGCTGCGTCCTTGGAAGGTAAAAACAATTTTGAAGGGATTTGAATTTAGATGTATTCCATGTATTCTTGTGTCAATGCATCATTTGTCACATTTCGGTATATTTAGTATTGTTGCACTATGACACACGGTGGCAATCGATCACGTATTGATCGCATTTATAACATTTTTTATCAATTAAGTCTAGGCTTAAAACAAGATTTAAAATTGGGAAATACATCCTTTTATTCTTTCTCTTTCATATTCCCATGCATAACATCATCGAAAGTCTATATACTTATATTCATTGTCATAAGGCTCACCTATTCAATTATATATTAATATTATTCTCTTAGTTCAAGACAAAATATATCAGATTTTCATATGTGAAATTTTACTGCATGTTTCAATAACATATATTATTATTATTGTTATTATTATTATTATTATTATTATTATTATTATTATTATGGTTCAGTAGTTTTATTTTTATAACGTGCTTTCACTTCACTACCGAGCGCAGCTCTGTGTGCCTTGGGTATGTGCTGTGGTTTGTTGTTATTTAGCCCAGAGCAACAAAAACAACAACAACAACAGCAACAACAATAATAATGATAAAAATAACAATATAATAATAACATTAATACTAATAATAATAATGAGATAATAATAATAATAATAATAATAATAATAATAATAATAATAATAATAATAATAAGTTGTAATTATTGTTGTGTAAACACTGATAAATAAAGAATCTTAATAATACTAAGCAAAATTTAAAGAAGACTAACAAAAAGGTGAATAATCTTTTTTGAGGTTTCCATATAAACGGCCATTGATAAACCTTATGGTAATATGCTTGCCATTACAAAACAGAGTTCCTCGTATAATCAGCGACTCTATAATAGAGTACTAGAGTGTAAATGCTTTGCGATTTATACTGACTAAAATGCGATTAGGGAAGTTGCATATTCCCTGAAATTACATGGTAATTTATAGATGCCGTCAATCATATTTTCAGATGGAAAATTTGCAATTCGGAACTTAATGTTCCCCACAAAATTTCAACACGGGATTTATATATTTGACATATATGTCTATCTCTTCTTTAAAATACTGTTTGTATCGTCTTCTTTCATCTATTCAGTAATTTGTGGCTCAACAAAAAATGTCAGTTTATATTTCACCTTCAGCTATCGTGAGAAACTGTTCTGAATATACGTGGATGGAATATTAGTTTAGAAAACATCAAAATAAAGAAATCGTGATGATAATGATGATGATCATCATCATTGCTGCTCTTATTATTGTTGTCGCTGTTACTGTTGTTGTTGTTGTTGTTGTTGTTGTTGTTGTTGTTGTTGTTGTTGTTCTTCTTCTTCTTCTTCTTCTTCTTCTTCTTCTTCTTCTTCTTCTTCTTCTTCTTCTTATTATTATTATTATTATTATTATTATTATTATTAGTAGTAGTAGTAGTAGTAGTAGTATTATGTTTTGAACGTTACCCCTATGTTGGAATTTAGGTCGGTTTACTCTTGGATAACAATTCACCACCCGTAATCTTAGTCATGCAAGATTTTTCGAATAATCTTCGCCATTCCTGAGAAGTTGGCTGGTTACGTGTATTCTATGTACTTCAGCAAGTCAATTTTACCTGTTTACTCCTCGATTCTCTTCCCCGTCGTTTCTAAGTATCCACGGACAATTTAGTACGGCCTCACTTTTACTGTTAACCAACAATCTATTTGTCTTTTTCTTTAAGTCTTAGTATATATCTACCTTGTTTATTTCTCTTTCCTTCCTTCAAATGGACAGGCGAAATCTATTATGTAGCAAGTCCGCTCCCGCTTCGGAAACACCAAGTCATCTTGTGTGACTTGCTCTAGAACATTGATCCGTTTGGATAGGAAAGCCCCATAATAAGTTGAACCTCATCATTCTCAGTGTCTCGTGCAGGTACTTGTGTTCTGATGGAAGTCCATACTTCTTACACATTCCCAGTGGTTGACCTTTGCAACATTATCATGTCACCAAGATTTGTACTGTTTCTGTATGATTTTGAAGCATTCCCTTAGTATGCGGGTCACCGTTTCTTTTCCTTCAGCGCACAACCTGTACATCTTTGACTCATTGACTCCTGCCCTGCATTATTTTTTCAGAGGACATGACCCTGAGCTGCCACAATTAATCCTTCTTTCTCTATTTTAGAATTCCATTTTTTAAAATCCAATTCTGCTTAGTTTCTTTTCTTTCTGCGTCAATATTCTTCATAAGCTGAGGGTATACTCTCTGTCTCTCTCTATCTCTCTCTGTCTCTCTCTGTCTGTCTCTCTCTCTCTTTACTCTTTTAATTATTTCAGTCATTTGACTGCGGTCATGCTGGAGCACCGCCTTTAGTCAAGCAAATCGATCCCAAGACTTATTCTTTGTAAGCCTAGTACTTATTCTAACGGTCTCTTTTGCCGAACCGCTAAGTTACGGGGACGTAAACACACCACAAGCGATTTTGGGGA
>NC_068987.1:29147387-29151986 GCF_001194135.2 Octopus bimaculoides | reverse complement strand
ACACACACACACACACACACACACGCACACACACACACATATATATATATATATATATATATAAATATATATATATATATATCTACATATATAGGAAAGGCTTCTTTCAGTTTCCGTCTGCCAAATCCACTAACAAGGCTTTGTCGGCCCGAGGCTACAGCAGAAGACACTTGCCCAAGGTGTCAAGCTACTTACCACACAGCCATTCTTGTTTTTACCACATAACTTTATATTATCTTTTTAAGTATTTTATCAGTTGTTTGTTCTTCTAGCAAGTTTATATTTCTCACATCTGCCCTCATTTCTTCAGCGCTTTTCTTAACATGCTGACTGAAACTTTCCATTTTGATGTCTACACATTCCTCTTCACTAATCAATCCGATTCCTCCATTTTTACGTTTCATGTACTGTATATCTTCATCTGTACTTTGTGGTGGATGTATATTGTGCCAATTCTCGAAGGTTCGTTAAGTTGAGTAGGAAACTATTTATTGCCACGATATTTGGTTAAAACTCTAAATAAAGATATCTGCTTAAAGGTGACATGAGAAGACGTCCAAAATTTACCCTTTTGGACACAATCTTTGTATACTTATATTTGCTCTTGTCCGTTTGTTTCTCCACTGGAATTATGGTGTCAGTTTCGCCGATTGTCAGATCCAGCAATGTTTGATAGTGATAGGAGTCATTTTTCCTGACTCATATCACAACCAAATTCACTACGGTACATTATACACCCATTTCCTTTTGATTTAATATGACAAGCAACCAGGGAGGCTGTAAGTGTATGTGACGATAACGGCAACATTACGGACACGAGCAGTGCCAATAAGAATAGCAACAGCAGCAAAAACATTAACAAGAAGAGAACAGAAATGCAGGAAAATTTCCAACTGCCCTAAGTCTTGTGAATCCTCCAAATTCTTATGGGCGCACTCTATTTGCACTCAGTTACGATTAGTTTCTAGCCTAAAATAGTTGTGATTATAAAACTCGTTTATTCTGTATATCTTATACAGTCCCCACATCAGTTATATAAACAGTCGGTTAATTGGGTGTGAGACTGTTAAGTAATGTAAATTAAATTGTATTATATCTCCATGGAATATCATTTTGCCACAATTTTACATTAAAATTTGCTATCCGAAATGAAATTTATGGAAAGAATTTTCGAAGATCATAGTTGCATTTATATCGAGAAGAAAACACTTAATCTATGCTGTACTATACTATGAAAGATAGACAGAACAAATTAAGGAACAACCTGGGCCGGATATGATAAGAGGCCATCCCATAGTCTGAGCGTTTTGACACGTTTCGAAATTTGTAAGCGTTTTAGAATATCTTATCAATTTGAGTAAGACTTCATTACGGTATTTACCCGATATACAATGTTGCTGCTCACCTGTAAATATTTGATATTATTATATTATTAAAATTTTCCCTAGTACTTTAGTAGTCATGTGTATTACTTTTGAATTAATAAATTTATTAATCACACCTGATTTTAAATTCAGTCATCACTTTTAATCCGGCCTTTGATTTTTTGTTACCTTTTAACATTCTAGGTTTGATAAACTGCTAGTGAGTAAGTACTGAACCGATTAAATCGATAATACCGTTTCTTACACATATGTGATCTTGTGACCATGCTATAAATCATTTATTATGTTCAGTATAGAGTTAAGATTCGAAGAAAAGAATAACATCAAATATTTACAGTAAAAATAAATCTACTGTAACTGTATCTTACTTTAAAATAATATTTCTGATCTATAGTAAAGAAATGGAATTACATTGTATGTAGTTATGGAGACAGAACTGTATGCTGAAATGAATATCTGTAAAAATATAAATATATATAGAATGAAAGCCTAAAATTGGTAGGTGGCATCTCCAGCTACGGGCGAACGACACAATCATCAGAAAACTAGACAAGGAGGAGACTAAGTAATATATCTGAAATACAAAAGAAAGCAAAAAATGAGAATAAAGATGGCAGTAAGCAGTGAGACTCAGCTAACATATGTCTACTCCGATATTTCCTGAATTGGATCATGAACTGGAGTGAACACCATTAAACATTGCATCATGGATAGAATGTAAAAAAAAGGCAAAACAAAATCGGTATATAAGGGAGTTAGGTTGAGTGGTTTAGTGTAGGAGAAAATAATATATATGCAAGATTTTGGTCAATACCAAGCACGACATTATAGCAGCATAAAAACAGCAACAAAAATTGTAATTCATACTACTAGAATATTTTTTTTAAATGATGAAAATCTATGAAAAATCAGTATATAAATGAGAGGCTTAAAGAGATTCATGGTGAGAAAGATAGCGTGAGGTTTAGATGGTTAGAGAAAGTGGGCGTAAAATAGGAAGAAAAGTAAATAAAGACAACGTAAAATAGAAGAGAGAAAGAGAAGAATAAATAATTCGCCTATAGCTCATAAAAAAATAATGTCCAAAACTGACTTGTGGTAGATAAAGTGAAATAGAGCATCAGTGAATAATACATTGACAATGTGATGTGCTAAGAAAGGCTTTGATACATAATAATACATACTAGTGAAAACATTAATAAAAACGAAAGTGAATATGAATATGTGATGTGTTTTAAATGACCATTCTGACCTTAGCTCAACGAAAATGAATAAAAGTTCTGAAATAATTGTTACGGATGTCCAAAAGTGTTCTGATCTGTTAATATTGTATTAGTCATTTTTAAATTAGCTAAATTGATACAAATGATAGATTTTTTTTTCTTTATGTTTTCACTGTAAAAATGTTTTGACTGTAAACAAAAGATGGTTAATGCTAAACTTGAAATTTTGTTGATAGATTCCTGTAGGAGGAACGCATAGAAGAGAAGTGAAACTTGTGAATACCTGTAGGTAAAAAGGAAGGACTGATGAAAGTGTTTGGTGGGTTTTTTGATGAAAGAGACGTTTTAGCGATTTAATCAGAGAAAGAAATAAAGCATATATGACTCTTTTCTGTTAGAATCTGGGAAGTTGATGTAAAGGAGGAAGTTTGCTTTACATCATAGTTCAATTCCGATTCTTGCAATGGGTTCCATTTTGGTTGTGTCATTTAATTGGGGAACGGATTAACTCGTAAGAGCAGTAAAGTTCCAGATGACATTCCATGTATTTTCCTACCTACCGTATTTTACTAACGAACTCTTAGTCGAGCTGAGGCTTAGGAAGCATATATTTGTCCATGGAAACAAACAGTGGAATTGAATTCGAATGTTTATATTTGCGAAGCTAACTGTTTAACCATAAAATGTCGCAACCATTCAAAGGACGAGAGGCAAAATTGCAAAAGGATTAGAGATGAGAGCCTCGAGTAAGTATCGTAGAGGTGATATTAAATCGCCTTTTCAAAGAAGTCGAAGCTGATGAAAACATACATTAGGAAAATTCACATCCGTAAATGAATGGCTATTTATTCCAGAAGCGTGAATATTTGGTACACTATTTTTTTAGCTGTATTACCTTGTTATGCTTTTATCAACACACAAATAAATTTGTGAGGATTGCTCTATTCTATGTGTTACCTTGAACTATTCACAGGTTCAGGAACTAATATTTTCTAAGCGATGCCTTATAACTTCTGATTTTCCAGCTCTCTACAGTGATAGACAGAATTATTTGAGAGTCTGATCTGGTTTATCATTTACTGACCCACAGCTATACATAAACAAACCACATGAAAATACATCAAATGCACTTGTACTGTTTCACTTCATTAAATTATGCTTTTTATAGTTCTGTACCCATAAACAACACAGCGCTTATTGACGCCAATACATTGAAGGAAAAGGTGAAATTCCTATACTTCTTATTTTGTTAAGGATTGCCACATTGTGATAGAATTCCATTGTCAAACTTGACAAAGGTATGGCGTAGTCGTGGTATTACTCTTGACACAGGTAACTCTTCAGAATTTTCTCATCTGGTTTGGTAACGCTAACAATTCATTTGCTACTCTATGCAATATTTGCGCCAATGTATTGGCGCAAGTGTGGGTGCGGCAACTAGGGCACGTATCATCTTCTATATTTCTGGACTGACTATATCCTTGTAAATCGATTTGGTCGACAGAAACTGAAAGAAGCCCGTCCGATATACGGTGTGTGCCTGTGCGCGTGCGTGTGTGTGCGTGTGCGAGCGTGCATTTTCGTGCCTGTGTATGTACACAAATGAAGACAATCGTTTACCTTCCACGCGACAACGTCTGCAGGATATGTAAAAGGCATTGTTTTAGCTATGAATCATTTGTAGTATTCATTTGCCTTTTCCATTCCTCACATTCACTGATATTCATTTGCATTTGAACCGACTTGAATTACTCAATCGTCAGTCATGTGCTGACGATTTCTCATCGAAATTTCCATTGATTCCGTTATGGGACGAAATGTCTAGCTTAAAATCATTAATAAACTCATCTAGTCGTATATTGCCCTCCTTTCTCATCTATATCACCAGTACCGTCGGATTGTACTGACTTATTACTATACACACACACACACACACACGCACACACACACACACACACACAGACACGTATATATATATATATATATATACA
>NC_068987.1:29144250-29147377 GCF_001194135.2 Octopus bimaculoides | reverse complement strand
ATATATATATATATATATATATATATACATGCATGTTTTTTTGCCTTTGTGCCAATGTTTGTCAAAGACACCGCCTGAAAATCGGTGTTGGCTTGTTTATATCCCCGAAATCTAGCAGTTCGGCAAGTTCCGCAAAATAGCCAAGCGGCAAAAATATCCATTGCGTGTCCGGGCATTTTAAGTTATATTTCCATTGACAAACGAATGTTTCTTGCAGCTTGATTGCTCCTGTTGTATTCATAAAGCATGCAATGTCTGATGTGGGTGTAAGGTAAACTCATTTTTGAAAGGTAAGATCAATACCAATTTTGCCATTGTTGTACAGATTAATCTGCAGCGAAAGAAGTCTATTAGAATGTGAAAATCAATGTCTATATTTCCTAAAGTACTGAAAAAGTACCTTCAAAAGGTTCATGTCGAGATGCTAGGGACATTCTTTCCAACCTAATAGAAGCTTTGCTCATCGAATTTTACCGACATTCATGAAAAACATTATGTCAATTGTAAAATGTTTTTTGCATTTTGGATGCTTTTAACAGAAACTACCTTATGAAATGAGGAAACTTTAGCAAATATCCAATCGCATACTTTAATTCAATATTTCATTCAGTTGAAAGAGTCCATTATTTGTTTATATATTATTCTCTCTAGAACTCTTGAACTATTGGATATAAGTGATACGTTTCTCTTTTATTTATTTGTAATACAACAGGCACATTCAAGACTCTGGTCTATTATCATTTCCGTCAACTTTATTTCGCCGCCTTTCAGCATATAAATAGGTGTGATGGTATATTTACGTTATCTTTACAGCACAGCAATGAGGTCATCACGTCCTAGATAAGAGTGTAGGTCACATTATTTTTAAAATTTGATTCGGGTATCACCCTTTGCGTTGCGGTTGGATTCATTAGGTTCTGTGAGAAGTGATTGACTGGTGGAATATTGGAACTTCAATCTCCGCGCTTTCCTTAGCAGGGTGAAAATGCTATTTCATTGCACTTACAGTATATAGGAAGTCTGGAAAGTATTGTCCATATATGAGACATTTTGACACTGAATATAGCGTGAAGTGATTTGATCAGTACATGATCAAATGATCAACTAAAGAAAAAGCAATAAAAAACAGAATGAAGTTTAGCCTTAGATGTCAGGGAATTTGTAAACTGGATAGTTCGGCTAAGAATATAGTTATGTGAGGTTTACTTTTGCAAATATTTAAGGGTTCACTATACGAGAGAAGTTCGAATGCTAATAGATTAAAATCACTGACTATAGGATTAGAGTTAGATACCTTGAATAGACAAAGATATATTGCCAAACAGCTGCTGGTTGTTAAAGAGTTGAAAAGGCAGCAGGTTGAGGAATGAAAAACGATTTATGCTAAATATGATGTCTAGATATGAAAGGCTAGTAATAGAGAATGTATACTCAACATTAGTCAAAACTATTTTCTATCAATGAAGTTGGAAATTCTAACAGAATATAGCGGGAAGCACATGAGCAGAGATGAATTAGAGATAACAGATTGGAATGAGATGTGCGATTTGCTTATCGATCGTTTTCTTATATAAATTCTAAAATATTATTTTTATCTGTTTAAATAACGGATTGTAGTGTAGAACACAAAATGATATACCTGATAGATGCATATTCTAAAGGTATGTTATATTGATGGGTATACTCTGTTAATAAGTATAAATACTAGTTCGAAAACCAACTACTTTTACGTCCCTTTATTTACACTTATACTACCCTCGGTAAAATTATGTGTTTGATCACCCTGTACAGTGAAGGCATTTGGGGCTCAGTCGTAGAGATGTAATTTAACACGTATTCTAACTCATGGAAATCAATGATGAAATAACGTTTCTGCTTGACTGGAGACTGTAATCCGTTATATATTATCGTTCAACTCATACATATTAACTACACATGCAATACAAAGGTCATTACGAAAGAAAACACACCGTAGATATTGCATTGTTGCATGTCTCTAATGGTGATAACCTAGTGCTTCTTCATAAGCAAGGCAATATTTTGAGTGCATATGAGAAAGTGGAAGCATTTGAAACGTAGAAATGTGTACTGGACGCACTTTAAAATATAGTGGATAGAGAAAATATAGATATGTTAATTGATTTAAAGGAGGTAGTTTTGCAGGCAGAAATGTTTAATGCAACAAGATAATATTTTGATTTCATGCAAGTTATGATATTGTCTTGAAGAGGAATTTATGTATTGAAAGCTTCCGAATCGATTAACGAAAATGCAATGAAACGTTTCCAACAGGCATTATATTGATTCATCTATAACAAAGTAAATACTAGAACATAATTTATCAGTACCTATAGCTGATACATGAGCATTCTGATGGATAGTTAAAAAGGTTCAAGTCATAATGACTGCCATTCTGTATTAATAGCACTAATATATATGCATACACACACACACACACACACACACACACACACACACACACACACACACACACACACACACACATATATATATATATGTAAAATAGCACCCACTTTACATAGTTTTGATATTTTTAAAAATATATATTTATAGTGTTTGTCTACCGGTTTCACTTTTGCAAATCATGACATTGAATTTTTTGTAATTTCGTATCTAACCAAACTTCACAGTTTTCCGGATCTACTAGTGCAAAGGAACAATTTCTATACAAGAACGTTTAAATAAAGAAAATTTGTCAATCGAAAAATACAGAACACTTCTACATATGAACGCAAAATCAACTTTGATCTCAGTATATGTTTCAATTCATGATCTATCACTGTACATATTTAATCATCTCACTACTTTAACTTCTCAGTTTTCGTGTATATTTATTTATGCCCCAACCACGGCAAGATGAGCAATTACCTCCTCTTCCCTTACGATAATGATCACCAATTACCTCCCCTTAGATTTTTCTACTTGTTGAATCATCCATTCATAAATTTCATATCTTCTTAGGAAAATACGAAATTTCAATAATTCCTATGTCATGATTAGCGAAAGCGAAACCGGTCGACAAACAATATAAAATATATTTAAAAGTATATTAAAACTATGTAAAGTGTGTGCATTTTCATTCTCTTGATATATATATATATATATA
>NC_068987.1:29139695-29144082 GCF_001194135.2 Octopus bimaculoides | reverse complement strand
ATACATATATATATATATATATATATTGGCTGCTGGAATGTGCGCACACTTTTTGATGGTAATTTCAACAAGAGCCCAGAAAGGTGTACTGCACTTATTGCATGTGAGCTTAAGAAACATTCACTTGGTTTACAATCTACCGACTAAAATTTCGACCACCACATACAGAATTTAAACAACATTATTTATTACAAGTCTCGAAAACGTAAAGTTTAACTTACCTTAAAACTATTTCCAATAAAAAAGGACTTGAGCTTTTTTCTTAAAGATCAAAACTTTGCCCATGCACCAAATTATATATATTTTATTTAAAGATAATATTTATACACCAAATTATATATATTATATGCCCATACGCCAAGTTATATATATTTTATTTAAAGATAATATTTAAACCAATTGTTTGGAAAACATCTATACTCGTTGATACAGTTGCACTCTCTGAAACTCGTCTCTCTGGTGAGGTTCAAGTAAATGAATATACTTATGGATATACTATCTTTTGGAGAGGCTCACCTAAGGGTTAGCGTAACGAATCTGGTGTTGGGTTTCCTCTCAAGAATGCATTAGTATCCTCCATTGCAGAGCTTCCAAGTGGTATAACTGAACGGATCATGTCATGCCGTATTAAACTAACGCAAGGTAATTTCTTATCGTTATCAGATGAAACTGTAGGACAGTTTTATGATGATCTAGCACAATTATTGAAGAAAGTACCGATTTCTGACAAAGTGGTCATGCTGGGAGATTTCAATGCAAGAGTTGGAAAGGACTATGTTTCATGGCCTGTTTTAAGTCGACATTGGATTGGAAAATGTAATAAAATTGGAGTAGCTCTTTTGACGTTTTGTACTGAGAATAATCTGGTTGCCATCAACACTCTGTTTAAGCAGGAAAATAGATATAAAACCACCTGCATGCACCCAAATTCTAAGCACTGGCGTCTCATAGATTACATTCTGATCAGAAAACGTGATATAAAAGTCGTTTCTAGCATTCGGTACATGAGAGGGGCAGAGAGCTGGACTGACCATCAGCTAGTGCGTGGAAAAATAGATTTTTCGATAATGCCTAAAAATCGACAGTCTACTCCTAAAGTACCCAAAAAGTTAAATGTTTCAAACTTCAAATAATCAAGCAGCTTGCAAAGATTCCACGATGGTATAGAAAGTATCAATCTTGACCAAATCAATCTATAGGAAGATTTAAAAACAAAAGTATTTCAGGCTGTAAGTTCGTCAGTGGGATGTAAATCACATAAGTCCAGTGACTGGCTCTCAGACAGATCAGTAGAAATTCATGATCTACTTTTAGAAAAAGAAAACTTAGGCAACACACTTCTTCCTCAGTCCTTGAAGCTCCAACTCACACGAAGCTTAAAGAAAACTGAAAAGGAAAGTGCAGACTGCTCTAAGGAAACTGAGCAGGAATGGTGGAGTGATAGATCAAAAGAGGCACAAGAAGCAGCTGATAGAAATGATGCTATGCGTTCGTCCTCTTATGTTAAAGAGGTATATGGCCCCAAATCTTCTTCAATAGCTCCAGTGAGAACAGTTATTGGACGTTTGCTTCTGACTGACACCGTTTCTATTCATAAGCGCTGTGTAGAACATCTTTCTGCACTTTTGAATAGACCCTCATCTGCAGACATGACTACGATAGAAACAATTCGAACACCTTCCAGTTATAGGATACAGAGAAACAGAGTAGGTTATAGACTATAGTAGAGTACCCCGTAAAAATGTCTGTGCAATCCATTTAGAAGACTGCTCAAAATCTCGGGACTGTGTTACTACTGCATATACTATCTTAGATCATTCAAACTGTCATCTGGTTGATTAGATCATCTTTATTCAGTTACAAACCTCAATGGCGTACTGATAGAAGCATTGCCACTTCGTCTTCCCACAAATAGCTATGTAATATATTGATGCGATCGGTCTCCCTTATTTTAGTATGCTTTTATGTTATTGCTCAAAATATTTGCTAAAATTTGGTACCTTGTAATTTTCTCAAGAAGTATAACTTCTGCAATCTACTGGCCTCCTATCAAATTCAAGATGACTATTAGCTGAATGTATATGGCAAGCTTGATAAGCTTCTTGAACTATTTTAGGCTCAATATATTTCAGCGATTTAAATATGAAATACAATATAATCATTGCCTTGAAGTCTTTTTCTTGATTGTAATTATATCCTCATGTACTAAAAGCAACTTTAATATGTCGGAATAAGAGATTAATAATATGATTATTATCATATAGATATATTGCAATAACAATAAATATTAAAATGATTTGTTGATTCATAGTGATACTGCAGTAACCGCGTTAGGCACAGAACAATCTCGTCCATTTGTGTCCCCTATGACGTTTCCATTTTTGATAGAAAGCAATTTCGTTTTATTTCTGTCTACTAAATCATATGGGGGAGCGTATTACTAACACATCATTCCATTTTCCTTTCCCTAGAATTATAATATTTTGCTTCTAGTCTAAACAAAACCTCTGTCATCTGAGTGGTTTTAGTGCAAGTGTATAAACCTTTAAGTATAGTATTGTAAGTAGTTAATACATTGTATCGAACATGAGAGAATTGAGATATAATGTAATTTTGATAGCAAAAAAAAAAAAAAATCAAATCTTTAAGCTATAGAGATGTTTCGTTTGGATAGTCATCCCAATATAATTCTCTATACCCTCAGGTCAAATAAATCATGAAAGATGTTGGTGTATCTATGATTAATGGCAGCACATATAATTTGGACCCCGACTGATAATCGTGACTTCTGTATTTTCAACAGAAAAATGTTGAAATACCAAAAACATGATTCTCGGTTGAAACTTAGAGACAAAGATCTATAATCTATAGAAGAATTGTGCAGCGTATATTTTAAGGAAGAGAAATGATAGAAAATTTCATAACTGATCACACAAACTTACACATTCGCGCACGCACTTTCATGTCCATATATTCACACATATAACCACATATATACAGACGCACACACATGTAAGTAAATATCAATGGCGTTTGAATCTCCGTACAATCTAATGACAGACAAAGCTTTGGCTGGATTAGAAGTTTAGTGTAAAGTAGGAAATAATTTTCTGGCAATCTTGTACCAATCCCAAAGTGTTAGATTGCTTAATTCTTTACTTTGTTTGGGTTATTACAAGGTCAGATTATGTCCAAGCGTTCAATGTTTTGCCGATTTTTTCGGGATGTTTTGCACTATGTATATGAATGATGACGCTAGTGTTTAGGGATGCTGGACTATTGGTCGTAATACCACGAGTTAGATTCCTGAAGCGAAAGATGCCCTGTGTTCTAGCCAATGACGTATCATTGTAAGTTGCTCCAGTAGTCAATGCTGTTGAAAATTGCTACTAGTCTAATGCTTGTGCTGCATTCTTTCTCACCCCACCTTCCTCTGTTAAGGTCATTTTCTACCCTACCTCTCTCTCTTTAACTGTCACAGCACGATGTTCCTTTCAGTCAAGTATGGCAATCGCAGTTGGATATATTTGCTCCTGGATACCTGATCACCTAAAACAAGCGAGGGACAATTTATTATGCAATACGTATTTTTCTGTGATGAATAAGCTTTTATATGTGACACTTCTAATTGATGGATCAATACGTTTATGCGAGAAGTTCTCCTTTGGTTGTAGACACATGCTGATGGCTGATGGGGTATGATTATGCGAGATCCATCATGTCATTTTTTAAAATATTCAAAGGGAATTGGATCATATTTTGTAAACAGTCGATAAGTTAGTTGTATAATTGCTGGTCTATAAATGCTAAATTGTTGCTGTTAAGGGAGTTACTGATATGGGAGTATGAGAGACGACTCTGGCATTTGAAAGTACCTCCATAATTAACCGGCAACACAAAACATTAAGTGCATTGTTCACATGAAGTCCAGTACATAAATATCCTTGATGTATCAGGAGGATGGTATTTAATCACTGTAACTCTCACCTGCACGCGTGCAGTCTCCTTTTTCCATTTTTCCATCATTGCTGTAATGGCTTCTGGTTGATGGAGTTGAATATTCTCGATTCTGCATCAAACTAGTATTACTGGTCTACTCGTTTTCCAACGTATTATCAACAATTTTACGTCCATTAGCCAACCTTGCACAAAACGTTATACTGTGTCCTGTTTTTCCCGAATATCAAACTTCTGAAATCTTCACCCTGCTTATGTTCTGTATGTAAGTGTTGAGTTGCAAGAGTTTAAATGAAACTTGAAATGCATTGTAAAGCCTGAAAATATTTTCGGTACGCTTTCTTTCTTTTCTCTGATCTTGTCATTAAGAACCTAATTTAAAGCATGTCATATATTGGGTATAAATGCATCACTTAAGCACTGGTATATA
>NC_068987.1:29122406-29139543 GCF_001194135.2 Octopus bimaculoides | reverse complement strand
ATATATATATATATATATATATATATATATATATACCATGTATAAACACACACAACCACACACTCACAAACACACACAAACTCACACAGACACATATATATTATTAATACCTCGTTTGGGGAATGGGATCTCGAAGCACATAAATGCTATAAATAATAACATGTAAATATAGGTCGTAAAAACCCTTGCGGACAGAAAAGTAGATAGCTGCTTCACCAATCAGAATAAAGATTTTAAACTGTTTAGGGAAACTGGAAAAATTACTTTAGTGCATCAGATACACCAGATATGGGGTCGTATCCTGTGAGCAGCCTTCGACTTATTCGGTCCTAACTGGGTTTTTCAACCCAACATTTACATGCTATTATTTGCAGGATTCGTGAGTTTCGAGAAACAATTCCAAAAAGAATATTTTTGCATAAACTGTATCATTGATATGTTTATATCCATTCTCTACTTATCACACTGGCGCGCACGTATATATGTATACCTGCGTTCAATAAAATAGTGGAGACAATTCTAGGCCAATCTGTCATTATATAAATTATACATGACTTGTACTTTATGGGATAAACACCCTGTTATTATTTTCAACAAATATTTGATTAAATAAGTTAAATGTGTCCGAAGTGGAGAAATTGTTTGTGCAAGATGGCTACATTTTCTGTCATTAAACGACTGATTTGTGGATTATTTTGTGATGTACGTTTTCTAAATTCGCGTTTGCCTCCAAATCCAAAGGACAACCAGCTCTAGCAAGTATAATTCTGGACAGAAGGCAAACGTCACAAGGAGGGACGCAAAATAGTGAAATATATCTCAGAAAACCATGAAACTAGCAGCAACTGGAACAGGAGAGCTAAAATACCTCCTTGCAAATCACATTGTTCATGCGTTCTATAAAGCTAGATTCCAGAGAAAGTTTGCAATTCTTTAACTCCTCCTTTCACACACGAACATTTACAAGCGCGAAAAATTGTGTCTGGTTTATCAAAAGTGGTTAACGATTAAATGGCCCAATGTCATCTACACTGATGAATTATTATTTAATATTTCTTCCAACTTCGGACCGAGTTCATGTCAGAAGAAAGCCCCAACCCCACCAAAACCCGTCAATTTTGATAGTTTGGTTCTTACCTTATGCAAGTACGTAGCTCTGTGATTATATGAGTGGCTGCAACAAGGGCTTCTCTTGGCCCTTTCGTTATTCTACGTGGCAGAGTTGAAGCCGTGGATTATCTGCATATTTTCACAGATCCTGCTCGTTCTGTGGTACAAATATTGCTCTCTGGTGATAACGCAGTCTTCCACGATAATAATGCATCGAATCACACGGCTAACGTAGATTACCTCGTTTGCTCTTCACTACTCACTGGATCTCAATACACTCGAAGAATTATGATGCATTTCGGAGCAACAACAAACGAAGCGCTGCTTCCCTGTTCCATCATTGTTGAAAAATCTAAAGGAGGTTTAATGAAAAAGTGGTTCAGAATTGCCTGACAACCGTCCAGAATCACTTGTACGAGTTAATTCGTCAACATAAAGCTGTGATTGTGGTTAAATGTACTATAACTTCATTTTAAATGATAAAACTGCCGGAAAACAAGATGCTCCCATTATTTCCTCCAACCCATGTTTGTGTGTTGTGTGTGTTGTGTATTGTGTGTTGTGTGTAATGTGCTGTGTGTGTGTGTGCGTGTCTGTGCGACTACATGCATGTGTATCTGTTTCTGTGTGAGGGAGTATGTGCAGATATAGCATAATGGTAATTTCATATGTCGTCATTTATTGAAATTAAAATTATATCTTTAAATATGGATTAAAATAATAATTATTGTGCTATCCTCTTAACGCATCTGTAAGCCTCAAATACACATAGCTAGTTAGGCGCATCCTGGGTGAGTAATGGTCATAAATACGGACTTAAAATGCACCTAAAAATGGAATCCTGTCCTAGGTAAAAGAAGAAAGAAATCTTACAACACATCATAAACATAAAATACAAAGAAAAATTAGAAAAGAAATGAAAAAATATTTAGACATGAAATACTTAAGTCCAGTCGTAGCATTCAGAACACAAAGGTTTGTACGACCCATCTTAAATTGATTCTGGGGTATTCTATTTTAGTTATAGCGGCATGTATACCAGCGAATAAAGGGAAATACTATGATGTACTTTATTTCGATCCTCTGAGTAAGCCGATATGATATATACTAGACATATGATGTCGATTCAATTTACAATTCTAGAACGGCTTATTGAACAGCTTAAATCATCTCGATTATCTCATACTCAGCCACTCGGCTTCTTAGGCAAGTATTTTGATGACTGCAGGAAATGAATATAATGCTTCGTTAGTAAAGTATCGAAATTTACGTGCAGGATTCAGAGTAACCTCAGTATAGAAGGGAAAATGGAACCGTAATGCCAAAATATCTCAAAGTTCAGTGAGTTGGGAAGCAACGTTGAAAACGGGAAGGGAGGGTACCGAACTGCATCAAATTTATTTCAGATAAGCTGTATTGCAATGCAACTTAATGGTAGCTAATTTGAATCTCAGACGTTGGAACGAGATATTTATATCATTAGACGAATTTAGTTGTTTGTTCATGCTTGCGTCTGGACACTTTGTCAACTATATTGCAAAATCAACATAGCTAATTTTTTTTTTTTTCATAAGACCCGTAAATTTCATCCGCCCATTTAGAGGAGCCGATACAAACATCCTTTTAATGAATTTCAAAAATAGTCAAAAGTTACGGAGAAGAATTTTTCCAGAACCGTTTCAATCAATTGTACATTTTAAAAAGATGTATGTGCTTTTGTTCCAATCTAAAAAAACATTTCGTAGCATTCCTGTCAGTGTTTTCTGAGCATTTCATATTATTTTAAACTAGATTTGTTACAGTGGTGAATGAACTAATTATAAATGCTTTATTAATTTAAAGACCTTCGAGAAAGAATGTGAATAAAATGCGAGAGTGAAAGATAAAGAGAGCGAGAGAAAGAGGGAGAGAGAGACGGGGAGGGGGAACCTTTAATATTAGATATTAGAACTGCTCAAATTTCAAAGGCACATTTCCGTTTCTTTTGCACATTTAAAAAGAAAAGTAAAAGATTTCTTTTTACATCTCTGAAATCTTTAAATGAGCGACTTCGAATAATTCTCATTCGGTGTTCTCATGAAGGTGGCAGAAGTGAATTTAGTGAAATAGTCTTCGGCAATGACAGCATAAGGAAGAACAGTACCGACATAAACTACTACTACTACTACTACTACTACTACTACTACTACTACTACTACTACTACTACTACTACTACTACTACAAGATGACCAAACTAGAGACACAAAAGTTTCCGAAAGTGAAAGTATGAACGAAATTGTGGGACATGCCAGTTGTAGTGATCAGAAAAAACATAAATCAGTGAGACATTCATGTCAAATATTTCCATGCAAGAATAGGTTCGCTGGCAGATAAATCAATCTCAACAAATAACAAATGTATCTCTAATAAACGTTATTCCAATACAAAGATCTGGAAATATAATGTCAGGAATGTGGATGGGGTATGAAAACTAAATAGATGTAGTACTAGAAAAAATGTATTAACATATGTAAAAGAGGAATATTAAAAACTTAAAAGACACACATATGCTGTGAAGATATAATGCTGCTAGTCAATATTACTTTTGCATTTCTGCTAAGTTTGGAGACCAACTTAGGATATATTTCAGTTATACTTTTTTTCTGAATGTTCAGTTCATTTCACACGATTTATGTGACTACCGTAGACACATTTTACTGTCGGAATCATAGAAAACTTTTATTCTACAAAGGAAAACAATTTAATTTGAAAGTAAATCATGTTAAATACGAACTGCTTGTTAAAAGATCGAATTAAATGTAGAAATCATTAATCAAACACTACATCTGCTTGGAGTCAGATTCAATCAAGAATAAGCTGTAATGATGTTAACTAAATTACATAATGAATAATCTAAGCTTAAAGAAAATACGCCAGTGTCTCAGGGACACAAAGTCTTTGATACTGTAACTCACAGATATACTATATACTGAGTATGCCTCACTGAATTGATAATACCATTACTAATTTGCTTGATAAATTGTCATTAAATAATTGGAAATAACTGTGAATTTAGTAATATCTGAAATTGCTACAATAAACTGTCTCGCATTAAATTCTTTTTTTATCAATTCTGAATGTGACATTTTTTTGTCTGTTTATTTTACTTGCATCCAAGTAATACCTGGAAAGCAAAAGCAATCACACATGACTATGGTTGAATTATTTTTCTATGACAACCTATGTTAGTTCTTGATCAAATTATATGTAGAATGCTTAAGTGAAAAAGACAATTTAATATATCAAAATAGAAAACTGATTAGTTAAACAAAAATTGCGACAAAATATGCCTTAAGAACGAGACAGTAACACAGAGATTCAGATTTTGAGTTGTAGTTTCTTTATTTCTGTAATCTGTATAATTCAGTGGCTCTTGAATGAAAGATCTCAGTTGGAGGAATCTAAGTCTGTATATCTCACAAAATTGCTACAACAGAAGAAAACATATGAGGCAAATATTGATCACATCAGGGAGAGAATGACACCTGATGTCGTTTAAATCATTATATTATTTCGCTGTTATTTTAAAAGTAAATTTAATATAATTAATTATGATGGTGTACTTGCATGGCAAGTCTTTTGAACCGAGTCCGTGTGCTGAAACGAAAGGGATTGCAGCATGGAAGACACATGTTACTATCAGAAACACACAAACACTATTAACTCCACTTACAATTATTGCATATAATACGTTGTCAAAATTTTCATCGCTCCAAACTGCGGCCTGATCAGTGACAACGTTAATGCACTAACGTCGTCAGTGAAATTTCAGAGACACACAAACACTGTTAACACTGCAGTGAACAGATTTTGTGTGCTACTGATTGGCTTATATTTGTCTTCCATGCTGCAATCTTCTTAATAAAATGAAGTTTTTTGAAAGGGTGAATCTAATTCTGAAAACTGCCTCAAGACCATATCAATGTTCACTCCTGGCTTTCAGAATAAATGACACCCCACTCCTAGAAATATGGAATGTATTAGTGCACTTCTCGCCACGTCTCCAATAAACCTATGCAGAACTATTTGCTGAATCTTTGCTTTCCTATTTTATTAGCGTGAAGTATATTTCGCATCCGTATAATTCTTCTTTCTTCAGTGTTGTGTTGGACGAGTTAAACATTTTCAATTTGTCTTTAAAAACCAACACGAAAACATCGGTGAGCCTTCAGCTCAGCTTAGTAATTCAGTGTGAATTAAAATTAAAGATTAATCACTTTAGAGAGTGATGTAGGCTTGTGACTGCTTCCTGCTCCTAACTAAAAATATACCGTGTAACTTGCTCGTGTCTCAGTTTTCAAACATAATTCCATTCATATTGAAGATACATTATTAAAATGATTACAACAGAAAGAAAAGAAGTCTTCGGGTATCTTAAGGGTTTAAAATAGAGCAGGCAAATCACAATGCCTAAAAAGTTAGTATCTTTCGAAGCATTTAAAATTCACATATTTAACACGTGGTGTATTCTAGATTTGTCTTGAAAAAGTCAACATGTCCAGGCCTCCATTACATCAGACTGGTTAACAAGTCATATTTGACGTAATTGCTTTCAAATTAGCGTCGTTTCATTCATCTTTTGCTGCATTATTGGCATTGAACTGCTTCCTCTCCGATTCCCCATGGGCACACGTTTTATACAATTTACTTTCTGTCAATTTATAACATTCTTCCATTACTACAGTTTGAACACTTGAAAAGATTCATTTTATCATTTTTCATATTTTTTGTGTTTTTATCAATAATAATGAAGTTTGGCAGTAAAATGTGTTGTCTGCAAAGTAATAGAGTAGGAATAAAATAGAGGTGCAGGAGTGATAATATTTTCAATTGAGGACAAAGGTTGAAAGTAATCATGCTGCAGCTGAAGTACAAATATATGTTGTTTTTAGGTAGGTTATATATAAAATTGTTCGCCGTCTTTAGATTATAACTTCGAATATGAAGAAAACCTCTATATCCAACTTTGTATTTCATTTAAAATATAGAAGATGATGGGAGTGGCTTGAAGTATTGGCATATAGTGGGGACTTAGCCCGTTTCCAGAACTTCAAAGTGCTCAGCCGCTTCCCTCTCATGACATTGTTTTCAATCATAGTTGAAGTTACATTTTAGGATATAGAAATAGAAGCACATTGAGAGGGAAGAGCAACTTGTATGCACCTAAATTTGCTTAGTAACAATCATATACGCTATATTAAGTTGTTGGAAGCGCAATGGCCCAGTTGTAAGGGCAGCGGACTCGCAGTCGGAGGATCACGGTTTCGGTTCCCAGACCGAGCGTTGTGCGTGTTTATTGAGCGGAAACACCTAAAGATCCACGAGGATCCGGCAAGGGGTGGTGGCGACCCCTGTTGTACTCTCTTGCCCCAACTTTTTCTCACTCTTTCTTCCTGTTTCTTGAGTAACGCTGCGATAGATTGGCGTCCCGTCCAGCTGGTAGGGAACACATGCACCATAGGAACCGGGAAACCGGGCCCATGAGCCTGGTTAGGCTTGAAAAGGGCGCATAAATAAATATTAATTTGTCAGCTGAGAAATAATGAGGGACATTTGGTGACGTGCATTTAGTTATATCTATGTTGTCCGCGAAAGATTGACCTATCATGCCCATTAGAGAAAAGAAATTCGGAATCTATCTATACACAAAGGAGCCTGGAAATTCAACTCTCGTTTTCAAATATGATCGGTTTCCCAAACATAAATAAATTAAAATTAATACTAAAGAGTTATGCCATGTAAATACTCCAATCACCATTTAGCAAAGCCAAATGGTTCAAATAACACGGTAGTATCTCTTACCAGCTAATGCCTAAATATCTCAACACATCTGACTTTATCGCTATCAAGTGTATTTCTAGTTTTGACTGGCATTTTGAGGGAATAGGAATCAACCCTTTCGGTAGATAGAGTTAATTCGTTTTACTGTATTGAAGACGTTTCTCATGAATCAAGACTCATATGCTGCATAAATATTTTTTCCTTCTGCATGAGCCCTATTTTCAGCAGCCCAAGCATAATAAACATAAAGAATAATGATGACAATAATTTGTAACAACTGCACACGTTCGCAATCGTTTCGTTGCGAGCATAATTCCGATGATGTGCTGCATCGATGTAATCGAAAGAGCACTTGACTGGATTTGAACTCAGAACACAACAGACCTAACTAATGAACATTTATTTTAAAACACTGTCGATTTTGCTATTCCGTTGCTCCATTTATAATCATATTAAAATTAATGATATCCTAGCATTATCACAAGTCAAAAATGGATCCTTTACCTAGAACTTAGTGCATCAATATCGAAAAGATGGCAGTCAAGATTCAAAGCTTGTAGGTGTTGAATTCCGGACTTAAGCTGAGAAAGCGAAATAATCTCTAGCTACCATTACTGTTGCTGTCAGGTTTTTTTAAGGATTCAAATCAAGTTGAAATTTTCAAATTTGGCTAATTGATGTAATTTTTCAGGTTGAACCTGATGTTGTTATCCACTTGTTTTAAAAAAAAAAAAGGAAAATGTTACAAAACTTTAAAATTTGATAATTTTTATGCAATCAGAAAAGACGATTTGGAAGCTGGCATTCTGTGCGTGATGGTTGTCTATGCCAGCATTACGATAACAAGGCTGTAAGAAGCTTTTAAGTTTTGATAGGCATGTACGCAATATAGAAAGGAAAAAACCTTCGGCTATATGCATGCATTCATTAGCACACAAAATGTTTATGTACACTGTCAGTCTATATTTTCACACAAATAGTGTTTAGCTGTAAGATTTCGCCATGAGATAATGTTGCATTGCGAGTAATAATGTATTTTGATTATTATTTAAGTTTATATCTTTTACACCTGCAGAAAGCATTTGCTAGCTCTAGGATTTCGTTGAATTCGTAAAATATCGTTTATAGATAAGATATTTAGACGGAACAAAATATGTAAGTGGATTGCAAGTGTGATTTCCAGTGACACTCAACGCATTACAAAGAAATACTGGGAGGCTTATAGTTCAGAGCAGCACTGATTTTACCTACTCTCCGGTAAAATGATTAGGATTATTAAAGTGGTTAAATCGTTCATATGAAAAATATCTGCAAAAATTACATTATATAGCATTCAAAAGTTTTATGACGATAATATATCATCATGCATTTAAGAAAAAAAATATAAGTAATCTAAACTATGTTTACGAGTAAAAAGAGCAACGACGTTAAATATTTATTATGGAAAGTGACAAAACACTGCAATAAAGCGAAGAACATCGAAATTCAATGACTAAACTTGTTGACAGAATATGGTCTCTCCTGGTACATATAAATCTACCATAAAATGTCAGATAAAAATTGACAGCAGTTTTGAAATGATGAACGATTCATAAATTCACAGACCCATGTTTTCTACAAACTGGTCGAGAGAAAGTTATTTGCTGTGTTAATTCTCCAATAAATTTTTAATGTAAATATACAGTGAAGCATACTATTTTATGTACCGGACACATTCACAAAGTTATTACACTGTAAAAATTTACTTTAGTATTTGACATGTTTTCCTTGTTCTTCCAAATCTTATTTAGATTGATAGTTTTATTAGAGTAGATAGGAAAAATTAATAAAATCAAATTTAATGGTATGTTTAGTAGCCGTAATATATAGATTATGATACATGGACTAATGCCAGAATTTACTACAATACGAAACTGAAAGTTATTCGCATGACTAGAATAAATGTTTCCGATCAAAGTTATAACTGAACGTACACCATACGTCCCAGCTCCCAAAGTAGCTTGTTTTTGAAAATAATCCCGAAAATCACCTTGCGGCTTTTTATTTCAAGAATACTTTGATAGTGGGGTGGATGGATTACTATATTTATTAGTTTTGTTATACTCTAGTGGTAACTAGTCAGAAGTCTACAAAACCAAGAAGTGAACTCAATTGGTTTTGTATAGTTTATGTAAAACGACAAGGATAAACACCTCATACATCGTTTGAAGTGTGTAGGTGCAGTGCCAGGCTAGACATTAGCCATTACTTGTCTTGTTTGTAGAGTTAATAAAATTGCAATACGAAGATAGTATATAAAGTCAAATAAGTGGAGAATTCAAACACTGTACCAGGTTGTTGAGTATGCAAAATCGCACTGCAGCCAGAAGCTGAACCCATTATGAGCCATCATGGAAAAATGATTGTGAATAGAGAAAATCGGAGGGGCATCAATGAAAAAAAGAATATGGAAATACCGCATTTATCATTGAGGAGAATTAAATTCCCCAAACTGTTGGATTATTTATACACAATCAGGGAAGTATGAGGTATATATTCTCAAGAAAGATTAGAATGTACGAAGTGACACTGGCTCGGAAATGAAATTTGCTTAGGGGTTGCAAACCAAACTCCAAATTTGTTTTACAAACAAAGTCTTATTGTTATTTTTCTTTATTTCTGTTCTTTGAGAAGAAGCCTAACTTCATATCTGCTTCTTTCAGATCACCTTTTACACACCGTTTTCTAAACCTGAAAAAGTAAGAAAGGGTGCACATTTTGATTTTGTATCCCACAAAAATTTCAGGAGAGGGGATTGTACCCCTACACCTCCTGTTCCTGGGTCCGTGCGGAGAAAAGAAACTGGTATAAAAGGGGAAATGTATAACTACAGAAGTATTGAGTTTCCTGGATTTTCGAATTGGGACTACCCGTGCATGAAGCGAATAAGGATTGCACACAATATTCCCCAAGAATAAGGAGACAAAATCCTGGATATTCATAAATATCTAAAATAATGGGTTATAACTATGTATGAGAAACTCAATTGTATTTATGTTTGATTTTCTTGTTTTGTACACCACATATCAGCTACTGTTTCAACGAAACATTAAACAAGAAACAATGCGAATGAAAATTAACACATCTTGTTGTTTTCCCCTGATGTTGTATCCTTCAACACAAGGACTGGGTGGATGAAGGAAGTTTGAAATTGGGTGGTGATTTATGGTCCCTGTGTCTAAGTTTCTGCTGGTGAATGCAAATTTTCTTGAGTGGGATCACTTCGACAAGGTAAAAGCAACAATTGAAAAATAAAGCAAACCTCATAGTTTTATATATGGAAGTGACATAATTACATGTATGTTCCACTCTTTCAGTATCCCTCTCACTTATTTTTCACAAGAATATAATAAGGTCCAAAATAGACTACTGATCTCTTCAGTATGTAACAGCAGGGAACATAGGTACTGACGACTTGGAAATATATCTAAAACACCTGCACAATTAACGGAATGTAGAAGAGCAATGCGGAAGTCGTAGCGATCATATCTAGTAGCGTTGTGCTAAATGATATTGCATAGCTCGTTTGTATTAAATTATATCCATTACTATTTAAATGTAGTTCTTATCCCTTGAATTTGTCCAGCCCTTGTAGCCGGAAGTAGGGCTTTATAAAAGCAGACTTTATGATGGTCTGCAACTTATATGATAAACGTATAGCTTCTTTCTTGAGAAATTCTTATGTAACATTCCTAAAATTTCAAATGACTGAAGTGCAATTGTTTATATGTTGCAGACCATTATAACGTGTTTTCTACATATATCCGTTCGGTGATTGAGATTTCTGTTTGGTTTTATCCAGGTTACTGTGGCTTCAGTGTTCGATTAGAAAAGCATTTTGTATTCATTTTCATTTTCATAACGCTTTGTAATATATGTATATGAATTCTTTGAGAGTGTGTGTGTGTGTGTGAGTGAAAGATTGAGAAACAAAAAGAGAGAGTAAGTGAAATAGAGAGATAGAGACAGAAAGAGGGATAGGGAAGGAAGAGGGAGAGGGCAAGGAAGAGGGAGAGATAGAGATAGAGGGAGAGCGAGACAAAGAAAGACAGAGGAAGTGAAATCGAGAAAGAGAGAGAGAAAGAGAAAGAAAGAGAAAGAACCTTATATTTCTTTTGAAGGTCATAGTTACATTCTCCTATAAAATATACAAACGACTGAATAGATATAATTTCTATACATCAGAAAGAATAATAAAAGCGATTCTAATAAATTAAAAAAAAGGTGTCAAAACGTTTTAGATTATGCTTTATTTCGTAGAAACAATCTTATATTTTAAATGTTTTACATGTAATTTTGTATTGTGTTTTCCTATAATTTATAACACTCTTTTGTTCTTAGAATATATTTCCTAACTTTTACAGAAGTTTGATTTATAGATATTCATTTCTGCTAACAAAGAACAAAACCAATTTTTGTGAGGGAACGAAGTCAGTTTAATCGATTCAGCAGTATATATATTATTGCTGCTTATTTTATCGATCCAGGTGGATAAAACAGCATCGTCAACAGACTTCTACGGGATTTACATTTAGAACAGGGATAAGAAAATCTAAATATTAAATGTCATTTTCTGTGATACCATATTGTTTCTAGAAGCCTATCGACTCTTTGGCATATCAAATACCATAATAAGGAGAGCTATAAAAAGTGATGAGCTCTTGTTTATATGGATCCATTACACTATTTCCATTCTTATTACGTATCTCACCTGCAGCTTCTAAGGGTGTCAGATTTGTAGGATATCTTTTATATCAGACAGGACAAATAGAAGTATATATGCTATCCTCTAAGGGGAACTGTTTTTCATCCTTACAGGGTCAATACGATAAAGTACTAGTCAATTAAACAAGTCAATTTTACCTGTCGATATTTGTATTGGCCGGGCTTCTTGACACAATAGACTATCGTTTAGAATTCAAAATCAATCTTTTCAGTCATACTTCTGCTGTAAGTGTGAGTGAGAGTGTAAAACTTTATCTACCCTTATAGGTATATTATCCTTTAACTAGTATACCAGTTAGGAATAGCAACCCCAGTATTTATACATTTTGAAAGATATAATGAGGACACAACAACATGTTTTGCATAAATTTGCATATATCCATAATATAATGTATAAACAAGCATGTAGCATTGCCAAAAATATACCAGGATACTTATATATTGATAGTTTTACTTGTTTCCTTGAACGCTTTGTTATAGGTATAACAATAGCCAGTATATGTGCAAAATACTGTTTAAATCAAGAAAGGTGAAATAAATTTCAGAATGTGAGTATGACAAGAATGTAAACATTTTTTTCTAGGGAATTGATGCACAGAATAAGTGGGATGAATTCTCCTGATAGACCGTTTCATACTTTATCTCTCGTCGGAAATTTTATCCAGCATCTTTCCTGATTGGTCGCTCAGTGGGTTGTTATAAATTAGGAACTTGTCGGATAGTGTAGTCTGCGCTCGTCATTTACTGGACATTTATTTTATGCACTACACTGCTTATAGCAGAACTGGACTTAATATTATAGAAAGTCTCTCTGTCTGGCCTTATACCAAACTTAGAAACTAATATTATAGAAAGTCTCATTTTTATTGCTAGCTTAATTTATGACTCATATATAACAACAAATATGCGCTACAGATCGGGAATGGAAGCCAGGTGTATGCTTACTGAGGAGTGGCAATTACATCGTTAAATGTTCCATCAGAAGACACCTCCTTCCTTTTTATGCGCATATCAGTATTATATAGAGAATGTTATCATTATATATACACACGCACGCACACGCACGCACACACACAGACACACACACACACACACACACACACATATATAAATCACGGTGAGAATTCCAAATATTTAGAGTTATTTAACTCAATCTGTACATATTTCTCAAAATTAAAAATACATATTTTACGTGCTCACAAAAACACACACGTACATATGTATCCCTCTCCCTCACACGGATATCCTTTGTGATTGCTGACGTGAATAGAAAGTATAAGAATGGCATGAAATAATCATCTTAATATAATGTTTAGGTAGGTTCAAGGATTGGCGTGAAAAGATTAGATATTTTTTAAATATATCATGGATGGAAAATACTTACTGACATAAAGTGCATTTAAAGCAATAAACAAGCTACTGTCAACATATGATGCAGGGAATGTCAAAAAATGTTTTTCTAGGATTGTCTTCTGTACTTGTTAAACGGTTCAAAATGATGTCTTTTATTCACAGCATAACTATTCCGTATTAAGGTTTTCATACTTGCTAAATAAAATATATTGGCACTAAATAAAATATTCACGTGGACGGCGTCGCAGAATATTTCACTCAATATGTAAACACTCATGGTCTCCCAAACGGTTCCAGCTACTGCTAGTGTGAATCATTGTGCCATAAGGACTTAAACTGGAAAAATTAATAAAATACGTATTTTTAATATTTTCTTTACACAACATGATATTTTCAAATTCTGTAGTCATTGTTAATCATGTACAGCACTACATTCTTTTAAGAAATCATCTGCATGACATAACAGGAAAATATTATTATTAAATATTTTATGAAGTGAGACATTTCTTTAAGGATGGGAAAATATTTGCAGTCTGGAGGTCATTCACGGAAGGTATGTTTCATGTTCATTGAACGTTAATTAGGAATCAAAAGAATTGAACAAAAGAACTTAGTGTTTGCAACATATAGAATGATAAAAGTTTCAAGGAAATTCTAACATGCGAAAATGTCTCACAGTAGTCAATAATTTGAGTTTGGGCAAAAAGCAACTTCACAAACCTTTTCCCAAGGATATTCTATGAGATGTAGATACTTATTTTAGACGGTTATATTTTAATGGTATTACCTCATGTGTAGAAGGGAAGATATATCTGTTTATAAACATCCCCATCTTGATCATAGTCAACATTTTAAAAATGATTTACATGAATTCAGAGTTAGAATTAAATAGTGCCTCAATTGGGTACAATAGAATTTTCATCAGACGGGCATTTATTGGCAACATCAGTGAATGCTTTATTTACATTTTCTATTTCTGTATCAGAAGCAATATATCCGTCTGATCATGTGACTGGGCTGCAAGTGCGCGCCAGTTAAAATGCTCCGAAAGATTTGTCTCTGTCTAATGTCTATTAGGTCTTGTACAGATGAAATTCATAACTGACATTATCTCAAGAAAAGCTGTAGTAACTTGCCTGCCGAGAAGTATTATTCAGTTGGTCAAGAAAATGGTAGATTGAAGAAGACAAGTAATATGAGTCAAATAATCAAAAGAAATTAGTCACATAAACAGGTAAAGCATATTTAGACCTGCAAAATTCTTATCCCTAGAAATCATGTATCAGTAAGTTTTCTTAAACACCCAGTCTAGTTTTCGCTGTAAATCTGTTCCTGGTAGTCGATACCCTTAGACGGAATGTATGTATGTATGTATGTATGTATGTATGTATGTATGTATGTATATATGTATGTAACTTATTTCTTTATTGCCCACAAAGGACAGACAAAGGGATTAAGCCGATTACATCGACCCCAGTGCGTAACTGGTACTTAATTTATCGACCCCGAAAGGATGAAAGGCAAAGTCGACCTCGACGGAATTTAAACTCAGAACGTAACGGCAGACCAAATACCGCTAAGCATTCCGCCCGGCGTGCTAACGTTTCTGCCAAGTTGCCGCCTTTCACTGTATGTATGTATGTATGTATGTATGTATGTATGTATGTATGTATGTATCTGTCTGTCTGTCTATCTATCTGTATGGCTGTCCGTCCGTTTATCAATCTACATATACTACTTGGAGCTTCTACAATTAGCATAGAAGAGAATGATAAACCTGAAGAAGATATCGTTTAAAGCTTTTACAGTGCTAGACATTGGGACTGAGCAATGACCACATTCCCCTTAAATACTTGCCTCAATTGGACTGCCATCAGCCATGACACTGCTCATCATATTTAAGCTAGCTGAAAATAATTTTCACAACACAAAGCAATCAAGCTAGCCATTATGTTTACGCTATTAATAGTTGCAGAATTTATTAAAATGCAACAATTACAGCACAGTCTGAGAATAATCATATCTATTTCATGATACAAGACAATATTTTAACACATCACATATTAATTGCAAAATTAAGTCTGTTTAATAGAAAATGAATTAATCAGTAGACTATATGCATACAAAAACCTGTGTAAAAGCATTCATATATCAATATATCTTTCATTACATAGTATTCATATGTGAATATATATATATCCGGATATTTGTACATATATATATATATATATATATATATATATATATATATATATATATATATACGTATGGTTTCTTATTCGTTGTGATAGTGATGAGTGACTTGTAGTTTATTTATATGTTTTGATTTTGATTTACAACAAACAAAAATTATGAAAAATATATCCAAGTGAAAAACTTAATTGGAAAATAAAATGATTTACATCAGAAAAGAAGTGAAACAACACACTCATATGTCAGATTATTTGCTTTTCTATAAAGCGTTAAATCGATTTGGTGATGTAGTACATGATAATGTAACAGAAAAAATATCATTAAGAGAAAAATAAGTTTATAGTGACGTGTGTATGTGTGTGTGTATTCATATATACAGACATATACATTCACATACATTCGCAAACACATATATACCAGTAGTTCTCTGTAACATAATGCAATAAATTGCTCCGGTGAAAATCTGTTATATTTAAGCGTCCAATTGCAAATGGAACATGGAAAGTAGTGTTCCAAACAGCTACAATTGTGACATATTACTGGGGAAAATGGGATATAAACTTGTGTCTTTTATGAAACTTGTGTCTTTTATGATTTATCTATAAAGACTACGGTCATACTGGGCTACTGCCTTGCAATTTTTATAATAGTCTGGTTACATTATGCCTAAACACTAAGTTACGGAGACCGAAACAGAACAACACCAGTTGCCAAGCAGTCACGTGCGACAAACACAAAGACATACATGCATGCATACATATATATAAATATGTAAATATGTGTGCGTGTGTGTGTCTGTATGTATGTGTGTAACTACAGCTAAGCTGGGGCACTGCCTTGAAGAATTTTAGTAGAATAAAACGAAGCCAGAAATTGTAATTCTTTAAATCCAGGTACTTATTCTATCGGATACTTTTGCTTAACTGCAAGTTAGTGGGACGTAAACATAGCAACAAATGTTGTGAAACCGGTGGGTGGAGAAACACGCACACAATTACATCCACACACAAAGACACAGACACACAAACGACCCCCCCCCTAACACACACAAATATATATAAACGATGGGTGTTTCAGTTTCCATCTACCAAATCCATTCATAAGGCTTTGGTCGGCCCGAAGCTATAGATGAAGACTCTTGCCCGGAACCACGAGGTTAGGAAACAAGCTTACTCTCACACAGCCACTCCTGCGCCTATATTTGTCTTTTAGTTTCTTTTTATCTTTTAATAAGGTCATGCTTCGGTCATGCTGGGGGCATTGCCTCGAAATGTTTAGCCGATTGAATCGGCAGCTGTAATATTTTAAAATCCAGGTACAAATTTTATAAAGATCTTATGCCGAACCGCTAACGTACTGTGACGCAATCACAACAACACCAGTTGTCAAGAGTTGGTCGAAGAAAAACACAGGCACAAAGACGCACACACATCGACATATTTATACACACACACACACACGCACACACACACACACACACACATATATATATATATAAATGATAAATAAAGAAAATGCAGAGTATATAGATATAAACTAATTTATTAACATAGAGTTAACTAAACATTCCTACTATTGTTTCAGTTTTACTCAAAACTAATTACCATTTTATAAACGAAATAAAATATAATTTGTATTTAGAATATTTTATTTTATTATATTTATTAATTAATTTGTAATTAGTATTAAGTAAAATTTAAACAATTGTAGGGATTTTTATTCAACAATATATTTATAAATATATATATATATATATATGCCTTCATCAGGTGTCTTGGGGAAATTTTGAACCTGGTTTCTCATTCCTAAGGTAGTTTCGATGTTGTTATTGTTGTTATTATTATTATTATTATTATTATTATTATTATTATTATTATTATTATTATTATTATTATT
>NC_068987.1:29118826-29119720 GCF_001194135.2 Octopus bimaculoides | reverse complement strand
AACTGCGAGGTCATGCGCTGTTTATCTTGATATGAGATCACCATGTCACGCACATATGGTTGTGATGCATGTGCCTGGTGTACCATTATCAGACGGGTAGTCATGATGGGTATAATGGGCTTCGGATAATTCACCCCAGTGTCACTTTGATGGCTTGCACTGCCCTCTCACTCAATAATAATAATAATAATAATAATAATAATAATAATAATAATAATAATAATAATAATCATAATAATGATAATAACAACATGGAAAAAATACAT
Organism: Octopus bimaculoides; assembly: GCF_001194135.2. NCBI lineage: Eukaryota > Metazoa > Mollusca > Cephalopoda > Octopoda > Octopodidae > Octopus > Octopus bimaculoides. Next base: position 29,119,454 of record NC_068987.1, on the reverse strand, counting down.
TAGGAATGAGAACCCAGGTTCGAAATTTCCCCAAGACACCTGTTGAAGGCTGGGACGTATACCAGCCGAAATGTTGTGTTAGCAACAAACAAGATGAGGACAAATATCCGTCAAATGTAAATAATGTAAATAATGTCCATAATTCCTCATCTCTTAAATATAGAACTGAATAAATATATCTAGGACATTAAGAAATAGAGATACATAAAATATAAATGAAAAATAAATTAATTAAATAAAAATATCTTTATAAAGGGTAAGGATATAAACAACATAGAAAGCGAACCCAAATACACATACAATATCAAGAAGACGAATAACAACGACAACAACAGCATTAGTGAAAACGATGACAATGACAACAACCACGATGGCATCTGCGTTGGCGAATACACAAACACAGAGGGCTACACGAACTGTAGCAAATTTCGAGTTCTAGGACAGCAGCTGCGAGAAGGGAAATGAGCAGGGGATGGGGCTGAGAGGAAGTTCGTAGAGCTATTAAAAACAATGGCACACACGCATACACACACGTGTACACATACATATACACACAAACACGGACGCAAACGCATGTGTATATAACGATACACACCAAATAAGAGCAGAATGAAATAAGTTGAGCAAG
>NC_068987.1:29114984-29118120 GCF_001194135.2 Octopus bimaculoides | reverse complement strand
AAGGTATAAAAAGTTATTTACCTTTCAAAGTAGAATAATGTAATTGCATACTTATATGCATATTATATATGGAGACGCTTTCCTTTTTTTAATAGAATTGGAATAACTCGGAAAAGAAAGCTATTTTCTTCATTTTTAGGCCAACGTATTCAGACAGGAATTTGGCATGCTGCAACGTACTCTGTTCATTCACTCAAGTTCATTGTATTTCGTTCTGTACATGGTAAGTCACATTGTTGGTGCGAGTCAGTCACCATTCAGTGAATTATAGACACATCTGAAAAACGACTGAACTAATACTCTACCGCACCAATCTTCCGACACAACATGTGCGGCACCGGATTGGGATCTGGCATCACTAAAGAATCTATGTTTCAAGCTGACGCGCAGGGTCACGCTATTTCAGAATACGTGGACCTAATATATAAAGAAAATAAATGGTATTACTTTGATAGCATTAATATTATCTATGTTGACCAATAGAGGTCTAAATGCCTACAAGCCACCTAGATTTTGTCTCGAACCTTCGACATTCCTTCAAATGTTTGAGGAATTGCATGTGTCACACGGTCCGAGAAGTCTTTAAGTAATTCGGAGGTGAGTCAAACTTATTAAAAGTATACGTAACTCTTCTGTTAAGTGATACTAACTTTCGTATCATCACTCAAACTTTATGTACACACACACTCACACTCACACACACACACACACACACACACACACACACTCGCGCGCGCGCACATTATATATATATATGACGCACACATATATAATGCAACAACAGTGTATCTCATTTGATCATTGAGATAATTACCTGCTAATTACACTAATCAAATCATGTGGTTTAAAATGAATCAAGGCAACATTTAGATTTCGTTTATAGAAACATGCTCAAGTTTCCAGTAAAGTATTAAATGATACTAGTATATTTTAGTCACTAACGTTTCAGAATGTAAGTTAACCCTTATCATTTCTATTACAATAAAGCTTACATTTTGCTAAGGAGGTGTAATAAGCGTGGAATGTGCCCAGATTCGTAACTATACCATCTACATCTGTGTTAATCCCCACTGCTTTGTTGCATGTTATTTTTAATTAATATTAATTAATTAAAATTCAGTGATACTGTCTCTTCTGGTTTGCTTGACCATATTTATGTATTAATTAAGCTAATGACTCTGTGCACCACCCGTGGTGATTTTAATTAATGATAATTTTTCGGCTCACTTCATTGTGCTATATAACATAATTATATATAGAAGAATTCTTTATATAGTATGTAATATTAATTAAGAACTTAATATTACTTAGTATATTATAAAAAGAGCATTCTCTACATTATTGGGTTTTAGACCAGGGTAAGTTTTGACCTGGCAGAAATAATATCGAAATATTCCAATATTCCAGTAGTTACCAACACATCTTTCTATAACGATATCATCGAACAATAAATAAGTTTTGTTTTCCTTTTATGGTGCTAGTAGATGATTAAATGACGGTTTAACCATTATTTCTAGTTAGTCAAGTAATTTTCATTAAAGTCATTTAATGGTTTGTTAATTACGAATATGATATACAACAATACCTGTATTTTGCTCTTAATATGTCCGGTGATACAGGAAGCATAGCGCGAGTTATTTTACAACTATCGTTAGGCAACAGTCACAATAGCACAATGTTATTGTTACAGAATATATCTGTAATTACATCTTTTATATTAACACGCAACACTGATTACCTGCTAATGAATAAAGCTGTTTAATTGGGATGGAGAGACAAATGAATTTGTAAGAATTGAACATCGAAGGAAGATTTAGTCTAGTATTCTAGAATTCATCTTAATTGACTGATGTTTTAAAGATATTTTCTATATTCCCATCATCAAAATATTACAATATTCCTTTAATTATGTAGTTGTATTAAAACAACAACATACCACAATATTATACTTTTAACTTTCCGGTAGTTTTAGAAACTGGACAAGCAGTCAGGCTAGGGCTTTTCATTGAAAGCGTTTAGATGATCATTGTGACACGAGTGCACAGACACGTAGCTATTTTATAAATCTACCTTTATCGATAGCTATCTTAAAATTTTTACCACATATTTTTGTTATATGTGTTTCTGTGTATGCATATGTAATATATATATATATGTATATATATATATATATATATATTGTATATATATATATATATATAATATTTTGGACTAAAAGCTAGCTATAAGTCGATTAGTGTGTTTAAGTGTTGCGTAGAGCCCGGGCACAGTTTGGGCTACCTGTTGTCATCTGAATTTGTGGTATATATCCGTTGCATCTACTTCAGGAACTCCGCAGTATCAGTTGGGGGTAATTATATTAATTAATCAACGGTGTTAAAATTTTTGTCTAAATTTTTGTTAAAATTTTGTGGTATTTGTCTTAAGATTACCTCTGTCTTAATTAGCCGCAAGCTAAAGATACAAGGAAATATTTCAATGAGGGCAAAGTTCTTTCCAGCCACAGCTAGCGTGTTCAAGAACTTGCATTGCAACCTCCTTTGGGTCGTTTCAATGATCTGTAAACGCACCCAGCTACATGTTCGGACGACAATTTGTTAGCTCCTGTACAAGAAATAGTGAAAGCAAAAATAAAAACCTTCACTGGCGTTCCGAATGGCGACTGGGCTGTGTAAAGATCCAGTGTACGCAATGCAAATAGTATTAAGCTTAAATTAGCCATCTGCATATGAAATAATATATATACACTGTTTATATTCCAGTTACTCTTATGAGCGTGCTGTGTTGCGAAGAAATAATTGTCAGAGATTACGAAAATTCGTCCCAACACATTTATAAGCGTTATGTCAGGACAAATACTACAGTATATATATATATATCTTATTATTTTACTTGTTTCAGTCATTTGTCTGCGGCCATGTTGGAGCTCCACTGTTAGTCGAACAGATCGATCCCAGAAATTGCTCTTTGTAAGCCTAGTTGTTATAACATGGCCTCTTTTGCTCGACCACCAAGTTACGGTTTAAAACACCGACATCAGCTGACAAGCGACGGGGGGAGGTTCAAAGACAAATGCACAAATACATACATACGTGATATATATGTGTGCATATATATATATATATATATATATATA
>NC_068987.1:29092230-29114557 GCF_001194135.2 Octopus bimaculoides | reverse complement strand
TGTGTGTGTGTGTGTGTGTGTGTGTGTGTGTGTGTGTGTGTGTGTGTGTGTGTGTGTGTGTGTGTGTGTGTGTTGGAAATATAATTTAGGTACTACTATTGAAAAGTACTCCATGAAACGATGACTTCAGAGCTATGACAATTGTCTGAATAACAAATGAAGCGAATAGAAAATATACGGTCTATTGCACAGAAAATACACATTTTAAATACCTTATTAGTTCATGTCCTATGTATATTTTCGCTGAATATAATCAGCCGGAGTTAAATAAGTTTATGCTAGATTGTCTGCCTTATATGCCAGGAGCTATGTTGAATCATCGTGGAACCTTTGACCGAACGGAAAGCAAAGACGAATCATCCGCTGTATGGAGTCGGTTTGAAAAGAATTTCTCGTAAGAAAGACATGTTTATCATGGCATACAGAGAGAGATAAACTCACAAAGTCACAAACTCCATCTACGTCTGTCTATCTGCCTATAACGTCTGTATACCTCTAATTCTCTTTCTTTCTCTCTCTTCGGTTCGTGTATTGGTATCTGTTCCATGATTTTGTGTTTATTGGTGTTAACAAAGTTTTGTATGAACAAGGTTACTTAACGGTTTGATAAATATGGATCAATATCCTAAGCCAGGGGTCGACATGATCAGTTAAAACCACTAAAGTTGGGTGCCCAAGCATGGCGGCATTCTTAGTGACAACAATCATGAAAGGAAAAAAAAATATGGCGCAAATGTTGAAAAATATGTTGAGACAATAAATCTTGAGATGATAATAATTTACATGCTATTATTTATAGCATTTGCTAGGATATGGGCATACACGTCTGATGAAAAAATGGTACTACACAAATAAATAGTTGGCTGTGGTGTTCTAAAATAACCTATAACAGAAATATATGTTAACACAGAACGCATTCCGTATTACTCGAACATAGATACGATTTTCAGTATTCACTGTTCAACTACTGACATCTAAAACGACGACCAAACACAGTAAACTTACAGGATCGAACTAACACCGTCAATTACTATCTCTTTATTAGCCACTAAGGGCCCAATATAGAGGGGACAGTACATAAACAGACAACACAAGTGCGAACACAAAACATAAAGGAAGAAATGATAATGAATTATAAATAAATGAATGTGCAATGGTTACTCAAACCCCACTCTCGAGCAGTACCATTTAACTGTGTTTATCAAAGTTTTTATATATTTTTTTTCTTTTTCTCTGTGTTGTAGTGGAGGCGCAATGGCCCAGTGGTTAGGGCAGCGGACTCGCGGTCGTAGGATCGCGGTTTCGATTCTCAGAGCGGGCGTTGTGAGTGTTTATTGAGCGAAAACACCTAAAGCTCCACAAGGCTCCGGCAGGGGATGGTGGCGAACACTGCTGCACTCTTTCACCACAACTTTCTCTCACTCTTACTTCCTGTTTCTGTTGTGCCTGTAATTCAAAGGGTCAGCCTTGTCACACTGTGTCACGCTGAATATCCCTGAGAACTACGTTAAGGGTACACGTGTCTGTGGAGTGCTCAGCCACTTGCACGTTAATTTCACGAGCAGGCTGTTCCGTTGATCGGATCAACTGGAACCCTCGACGTCGTAAGCGACGGAGTGCCGACAACAACAGCATATGTGTGGTCCTTCTGTTTTCTTTTTTCTGTTTTATAACATTAAAACTACTTACTTGTTTTACCAGTTTATATACGGTTTCAAATCGTCATTGTCCAAAACTGATGTTAGGGCGTTATATGACATCTCTTCTCCTAGTGGGTCTATGTTTAAACCGAACAATACTTTTAATTTAGCATATCTTTCGTAGTCTATTAGTATACATTTATACTTTCTGTATAATCTTCAGTCGGCAATCTAACTCTAATCACCGATTTGTCCTTTTTCTTCGTTCAATTGCCGTGATTTTTCTGTACGTCATCATATATGCTGTTTTTACGGGGCCTTTTGAGGGACTGTGTGTTATGCCTGTCTGTGCCTGAACGTGGACTATCTGGGATGGCTTCTTTTCTTTTTGTTGGTGTTCCTGGTGGTGATGTATGCTGTGTGTTTATGTCTTGTGTTTTGTGTGTTTGCTGTACACTGTTTTCTGTTTTACAATTCTTCCATTTCTTTTGGGGTTTTTTCGGGAGTGTATTTACTATTTCCTTTCTCTTTCTTTTGGGTACTTCTGTAAATTCCTCTTCTTTTTCTTCCATACACTCCTTCTGGGTTGGGTTTGTCATTTCAATACTCCGACTTTGTTCATAATGGTTTTCTCTGGTTTTATTGTTTATCTGGGGGCACTTTATTTTAATGTGCCCCTTTTGTCCGCAATTGTAACAGGTTGGTGGTCTCCCTTCTGCCACCACTCTCAGTTTATATCTTAAGGCAGCAACACCTCTCCTGCTATTTCGTTCCGGTCTTGCTTGGTGACCTGGATAACCACTTCCAAGCCGTAACCCAACAATTCATTTTCATTGTTCTTGCCACTTGTAATATCTCTGCGTCTTCGTGGGTTCCGTGCTACCAGACACGCTTCTTCAATTTCCGGTGGTATCCATCCTGTCCTAATTCTTGCGACTCTTTTGCCGCAGTAGGTCGGCAGGAGCACCCATTCTTGTGACCTCAGCGTCACAGTGGAGTGATTTATCGCCTCTTGTTCGGTGGCAAACCCCACCTCCACTGTTCCATGTCTTCTACCTCTAGTGTACAATGTTGCAAGACTCTTTACTTCTTCCAGACATTTCTCTATATCTTCTGTAGCTATCTCAATCTTCTTACTGGTTGTGAACAGTGTTCTGTAAACGACTGTCCTTTTTTTTTTCGTTTTGTTGACTACTCTCTTTGGAGGGGGTCAGTCTCAAACATGGCCACTCATTCTGGATCACCTCCTTGTACTCTTCTAACTTCTCCCGTTCAATTCTGACTTCCCGTACCTCCAACAAATTTGTCGCAGTCGTACGGCTTCCAGCAGCTATGCCTCGTCAATTTCAGTGGACACTCTACCTATCCTTACTCTGACCGCACGTTTGCCACAGCCAGTACGTTGTAGTGCCCAATGAGCTGATCTCGAGTTCACTGTAGAGTGTATTTCTTTGATTCATTTTCGTTTACAAAGCGCACCACCACCATACCAAAATTCCGTCCTCTGGTATAGAACGTAGTACAGTCCTTCACTTCTCTTAAACACCCCTCTGCTGCTTCTGTCGCTGCTATTTCTACTTTCTTCGTTATTATGTTTAACGTTCTGTAGATAATAGTTCTTTTCTCAGTATTCTCAATAACTTCTTTGGGAGGCGTCAGCCTAAGACAGTCTCCCTCCTTTTTCAACAAGTCGTTATACTTCTTGAAATTCTTATCTTTAACTTTTATTTCAAGGAATTGCAGTAACTCCGCTGACAGGCTTTTGCCAGTCAGTGCAGCAGAACTGCCCGCTTGCACTGGTCTGTTTTCCATATCCTTCACTACTTCACTCATAAATGGGAAAGACAAATAAAAATTGAAACAAATTCAACAATTCAGGAAATAACAGGTTTACAATAACAGGTTAAGAATTACAGTACTCACATGGAGCGTACACACTTTGAACTAACTCGAACAACACACCAATGGAACAACATTGCCATTAACAGAACTTTTATCTTTATTAGAGGCATATAGCCGAAACAAAGAAGGAATACTACAAGGACAGACAACACAAAACGCGGGGTACATATAACGAATGATGCAATTGAAATGGAATATTTATAATGAAAGGATGGAATGTAATCGGTTAGTCCACTTTAAGTCACGTGTGGTGTTCAGGATTTTCCCATAACAGCATTATGTGTTTCGTGATATTCTAAAAAGGAATTATTTAATATCTGGTGCTAAATTTCTTTTGCACACTTTGCACAATCCATGTAAATATCTTCACATCATAGATTTGTCCCCGGTTTAATGTAAAAGATTTACAATAATTTACTGACGGTTTTCGCGTAGTTGGTGTCAAGAAAATCACCAAGCACTCAATTAGAAGATTGTTCCTTTCACTTGGATCTTAGCAGTCCTCGGGACATTAATTTAACTCACACCTCCTGGCATTGTATCAAATTTCTGGCAGCTTCTTACTAAATCTCGAAGTAAAGTTTGTCAGATTTGTGCATTTATGTGTCTATGCATGTGAGCTTGTGCGCACCAGGTGTGTGTGTGTATGTCTGTGTGTGATCAGCTGTTATAGTTATGCAACCATCCTCTTCTGTTCATGACAACACTATATTCTCATAATGTAGAACACTTTCTACAGAAAATTGATTGGTTCCGTAATATATGCAGAGGGATATATGCGTCAAGACTTGAGCTAAGTTTCTGAATTTATCTCAAAGGTCATCAAAATGGTATTATTAAACACTGCCTCTCTAAATCACTTATACCTTCGGCAATAAATTCTAATATTATATGATAATTAAAGTTCCAAATGTTAGCTAGTATCTTATTAAGGCACCTAGGGAAAATTTGAAAATCACTGTTCATTAATCTATTGATTGATTTAATTATCAAATGATATTGTTCCACATGAAAACCTTGAAACAAAAGATTACTATGTGAAGACAGGTTTCCAAGGTAAAATGGCTTTTTGTCTAGCTACTAGCTTCAATTCCTCATCCTTTATCCGTTAAGATATTTCTGTCGGTCTTCTGGTACTTTTCCCTACAAGATTAAGATTGCTCTTTTGAGACCTGTATTTATATGTACATGTATGTATATGTATTTGTGTGTCTGTGAGTGTGTGCGTGTGTGTATACGTGTCTATGTATGTATATATTTCTTTTAAATGGAAATAGAGCATCTAATCGTCTTTTTCTTTATTAAGTGCACATAATCGGTTTTATGAATTCATCATGTGCTATGTGGTTATTGTCATTGTGCTTCTTGTTTCTTCTCAGCATGCTGTTGCTGTTGATAAAATGGCCGATACCATACTTGTTCCTACTATTGCTGTGATACCTCTAGTTTCTTAGATAGGATTTGTCAGCTGAAAACTTTAAGCTATAGAAATATGTGTCAATGGAAGTTTTGTCTATTATGCTGAGTTGCTAAGCAACTAGAGGATGCTGAAAATGCACCTCATCGTAGAACACTTTAATCAGGATGAATGGTTATAGTGTTCATAGCTTGGCATTTAAAGCATTATAAATCAGAAATACGAGTGAACTTAGTGTCACCAAGTAAACCTTACAAAATAGAATAGGTTGCTACCAAAACAAGTATGGATTTTATTTCTGTCACATGTTTTTGTCACATGTTTTTGATCAATTATACCTCTCACTACAAACTTGTGGCTTAGTAGTTAGGCTATTCAACTCCCAATTGTAAGGTCATGAGTTCAATCTCCAGCAACTTGTTGTGTTCTTGAGCAAGACATTTTATTTCACGTTCCCCAGTTCACTCAGCTGGCCAAAATGTGTTGTACCTACGTTTCAAAGGGCCAGCCTTGTGACATTCTGTGTCACGCTGAATCTCTTTATGAAATGCGGTGTATGTAGAGTGCTTAACCATTTGCACGTTGATTTCACTAGCAGGCTGTTCCATTGATCGGATCAACGGGAATACTCGTTGCCGTAATCGATGGAGTACCATTAAACTATTAAACGATAAGAAATATTTTTTGTAAATTCGAGAAGAAATTTATTGTAACAATTACCAATAAAATTTCCTGGTTATATACTTCTGTAAATTCTATTGACCTCAACTCTACAGATATTCTTCCGAGCTTAGACCTTGAAAAAATTGGACATTCTAGTTATTCAAGAGGGTTTCAAGAGGTCGCTGCCAAGACGCCCAGTCAATATTCGTAACAGTTTGATGTATAGGATATATATCTGACCTGCGAAATACTCTTGATGCCAGTAATAACGCCGGAAGGATGAAAATAATATTTATCATTTGCAGGATTTGAAAAGAAGCTCTAGATATCAAAATTTGTTAGTATTCTTATTGTTACAACGTATTTTCTGTGAAATACCTTTCATAGGAAATGAAACATTTGTTCATAACAATGAACACTTTAGCTTTATGCAAATCTCAGCGATGTTGTATAAAGCAAAAATACTTATATACACATAAACATAGACATAGACATAAATGAATACGAACGTAAATTTCAAATGTAAAATTGAAAGAAACACTAATTTGCAGAAAAGAGTAAAATTAATGTTCTCAGATACTTAAAAGAAAATGATAATTGAAATAGAGAAGAAAGATGAAGTAAAAACAAAGCCAGAAAACTGAATATAAATATATTAGGAGCACACATTAAGAAATGATATAAAACACAATGCAAGAATATTGTTAAGACGTGATAAAACAAAGATAAAAATGTAAGGAAATCCTACTAAAGAAATGAATGGTTCATTTGGCAGAAACTGCGATTAGTGTGGTATGGTATATTAAATTGTTCATTATTTTATTTATCTTACTTGAGTGTAATCGACTAGGTGAGACTGTTGACACCTCTCACAAGCTTCTCACACTCTTTTATATTATTTAACAGACAAAACAGGTTTCTTTTATCTACCGAAACTAGAAAGAAATCAATAAAGACATTATTGCAACAAATACGACAAAGTGAATGTAAATAGCCCCTTTATAGCGAACGCAACGTCCTCAAAAACAAGAACAACAACGACGATGACAACAACAACGACAACAACAGCAACAACGTCAACAACAACAACAGTAACACTAATAATAATAATAATAATAATAATAATAATAATAATAATAATAATGATAATAATGATGAAGATGATAATTCCTTTTAATTTTGGCACAAGGACTTCAGTTTTGAGGGGAGGGAGAAGTCAATTGTCAATTACATCTAAACCAGCGCTCAAATGGTACTTACTCTAACGACCACGCAGTGATGAAATTTTAAGTCAGAACGTAAATACCGTTAAGTATTTTTCCGGCAGGCTAACGTTTCTCCAAGTCTAATAATAATAATAATGGTTTCAAATTTTGGCACAGGGGCTTGACAGAATTACTAGTAAAATGATGACACCACAAGGTGGAGAAGTTGTATCTATCACGACTGAGACGAGGGAGAGGTCTTATTAGCTGTGAAATGTGTGTGAAGCCAGCTGAAAATAATATAGTATATAAAGTATATAAAGAATGCAAAAGGGATATTGATAGGGCGTGTAAGAAAGATAAACATGCTAAGCAGTGATGAAGTAAAGGAAAATGGAGAAATTAAAGAAGACAAGACTGTGTGACAGAGTGAAGAAATGGAAAGAAAAAAATGCATGGTTAATTCCTGCGGGAAATGCTTAAGACAGTTCAAATACAAAAAAAGGGATCTTTCTGATTTGGCGGGTGCCACTTGTTTTCTTAACGAAACACTTTCAAACTTGGGACACTGGTAGAATGTGTCATTTTAAACATCTTTTACTCTTAGTGTTACTGAGAAAATTTTATCTTTTTGAGTTGTTTCGTGTTAATATTGTCATATTTCGTTAATTTCAACCAATTACATACGTCTATTGCCCCCGTCAACTGCTGCTTAGCTAGTTCACTAATCCGTTCCCTTTTGTCTCTGCGAGCCGGAAAGTACGCATTTAACTTCCAGTAACCAGCTCCCAGTCTATGAGTCCTATCTAAATGGACTTGACCTAAGAAATACTGTATCTAGATTCGATTTGAATGACCCGTTGTGGTTGTCCACGGCCATACTGGCGCATCAGGGAAATCCAGTCGATACCTATCAGACAATTGCAAGCCTCTGAGCAGGTTTTTGAGGTTTTTATAGTCCCTTCTTCTGTGTACTAGACTCACAATTCCTTCCTTGAGTCCAAAATCCCATTACAGTCCCCTATTAGTACTAAACTGCGAGACGTTTCCTGGTAACTTAGATCCTTTCGGGGCACAGACAACCACCAGTCTAAGAGCGCAACCTTCACTACTATTCACATATAGGACCACTGATCTGCCGCCCAGGTCCAAGAAGATTGCCTTTATTTCGACATCCCTTTCAGAATAGCACTGGTACCCTGACAGACATCATGATGACAATATCTCATAGTCATCGAAAATGGGCGCTAATCCTTTCCCATTAAAAATCCTTGTTTCGCTAATTGCAGCCACATCTAAATCGAGCGACCTGAAGTCGTTTAGCAAGTGAACTTGCTTCCAAGCTAACCACAGGCCACGAACATTCACACACCCTACTCTGAAAATTCACTCTTTTGTGTGAATGTTTCTGCCTTCCCTTACTTCCTGTATTAACTCGCTGATGCTCTTCCGAACGTTGTGAAGTTGATGAGGCATTCAGATTCTCTAGTCAGTGTATGGGTTGTTCTTGTGATTGTTGCTTCTCTTTGTGTATCTTTTTCTGTTTTGGTGCTTTTAATAATTGTATTTGTGGATGACTGAGTGTGCATTGCTTTTGTTGTTGCGATTTGGTGCGTGTGTCGGTGTTGTTAGTGTAGCTGATGGATTAGGTGAATTTTCCTCGGCCTGTCTTTTCATTTTCAGCTTAGGACGGCCATTTTTTGAAATATTTTTTCGGTTTTACCCAGCTCGAGACATTCTTGGGGGAGACAGTTCTTCCTCATCGCATAATAAGGCTTCTCAATCGCCCGTGTCGGGAGTACACGGTGCATCTACGTCTCACGCCTGTAGGGATGGCCAGACGTTCTTTATTTCCACCGCTACAGTCGTTGGTGCCATTGTGGTGGTGGGATTCTGCTGCTGAAAATGTTGCTTTAATGGCTGTTGCTGTATTAATTTTTGTGGCAGCATTTGGCTTTCTTGTGGTGGTGGTGGTTGTGGTAGCAGAGCCGCCGTTTCTCGAGCTCCATTCTGTTGATATTGTGGCAAGGCAACCAAGTGGGCGTTAAACCTACAAGTGTAGCACCTTGGCTTTCTGCCTTCCACCATGACTTGGAGATTGTGCTCCGTTGGACAGCTCGATAAGGTCGGGGAACTTGTCCAAGCATTCAGGTTTTACCTAGATCAAAATCTCCAACCCGATTACGGACCAGTTCTCCTTCCGATATTTTTTAAAATTTCTACAAGCGAATCCGGGCCTTCGACCGCAAAGCACGCAGTGAACCACCAAATTTACAAATCTGGTGGAATATCCGATATTTCAACTTTTCACCACCCGCCACCCAAGGCATGTAAGAAGGAGAAGATCCTTGGATTTGCAGTGGACCATTAAGTGATTTTTGGCCCAGTGTCTCTGTGAGGAGCTTCCTTTCAACGGAACTATATTGTCTCCTTCGTGTGAAAAAATCAATGTCAGTATAAATACCCTTCAAGCATTGTTCAACTTGGATGTGTGACGCACTGAATATTTTCCTAGTCTTTAGTGACACACATCTGTATACAATGGTCCTTCTGACCCTCATCTCCAACAAATCTGAAGGGATAGCAAGCCTGCATTTCCTATCCCTTCTGTTGAGAAGATTTTCTGCTTCACCCAGGTACGCATATTTTCCTTCCAATCAGTTAAGATAGGAAGCCATGAGAGCCACTGCCTGGTACTATATCAGGACATTTATTATCATTATTATTATTATTATTATTATTATTATTATTATTATTATTATTATTATTATTATTATCATCATCATTATTACTATTATAGTAGACGTCGCACAGTATAGAATATCTTGAAGTTGTTGATTGAAGATATTGTGTCTACTGGGGGTTTATTCTGTTTGTCAAGTCACAACAAAGGCCTCAGACAGACAGTACTTTAGGCAATATGCGTGCAGTTCCAAGTAATGCCGACTTTTGGAATACACTAAGATTGTAAGGTATTTCTAAAGTTTTCAGATGTTTTTCAAATTCGGTGGTATTTAACCCAATGCTCTGAGGGCAATAGGGATAACATGTATGTTTGATTCGTAGCAGCCACATCGTAGCGAGCTCGATTATCAGGTCTCCATATTTATTAAACTTTTAAACTCTTTCTTTCATGATGATACGTTGATCTCCTGGCACTACCACCTCAATTATTAGGCACTCTTGTTTGTCCCTCCTCAAGGTTACTATATCCGGCCATCGGTGCTCTAATCCCTTGTCTGTCTGGACTCAAAGACCCAGAGGATTTTGCCTTCCCTTTTCTTCTTATTATTACTTCAAATTTTTGCCACACGCACACACTGGAGAAGGTGGGGATGAGTCAATTACATCAACCCCAGTGTTCAACTGGTACTTATTTTATCGACCCAGAAAGGATGAAAAGCAAAGGCAACCTCCGCGGAATTTGAAAAAACAACGTACGAATTACTGCTAAGCATTTCGCCCGGCGTGGTAACAATTCAGCCAGCTCGACTTAATAATAATAATAATAATAATAATAATAATAATAATAATAATAATAATAATGATAACCATAATGATAATAATCATAATGATGATGATAATCGTTATAATAATATCGCTGTGAAAACAACATCCATTCATGAATTTATTTATTCATTTATTCTTTTTAATACATATTTTTGCCTGTGAATTTGCGTGTGCAAATGAGCTTCTGTGCTCTAGGTGTACGGGAAGCACTCGGCGTGAACATGGAAGAAAATTTGAAGAAAGAAGAAAACAACAACAACATAATAATAATAATACTATTATTATTATTATTATTATTATTATTATTATTATTATTATTATTATTATTATTAATAATAATAATAATAATAATAATAATAATAATAATAATAATAATAATAATAATAATAAGGACTTACAAATATATATTGTTATATATATTTGCACTACTGGGTACTGCACACATTCTACGCAAAACACTTTCAATACGGTAAACATAAGAGCACCACAGCAAACCACAGCACATACCCAAGGCGCACAGAGCTGCGCTCGGTAGTGAAGTGAAAGCACGTTATAAAAATAAAACTACTAAACAATAATAATAATAATAATAATAATAATAATAATAATAATAATAATAATAATAATGATGATGATGATGATGATGATAATAATAAGTATTAGATAGCTGAAATGAACGAATAGCATGGTACCGTACGCTGCAGGTAGTAAGCCTGATATGCATGCAAGACTCCAAGAGCTCCAACAAAACTTGTGATAAAGAGATAATAATAATAATAATAATAATAATAATAATAATAATAATAATAATAATAATAATAATAATAATAATAATAATAATGAAAAAGATGGGCTACAGCAAATATTCTGCTTAATACCAGAGATTTGCTTGTCAGTTGTTTGACCTTAACCAATTGAGCTTGTCCTTTGGTGGCTGACGGTATGTGCATCTCTGATCACGAACAGAAGTAGTGTTGGAGCATCATAGCCATGTGTTGAGAGGTAGTTTTTAAGGTTTGAATAATTCATCTTTGAAAACATGGGTGCTTTGCTCAACATCCTTAAACAAAACGTATTCAGGGACCTTTTGAGCAGGATGGGCTACTCGACCTGAAGAAAATTCTAACTAGGCCCCACCTGCGAGGTCATGCGCTGTTTATCTTGATATAAGATCACCAAGTCGCGCACATATGGTTGTGATGCATGTGCCTCGTGTACCCTTATCAGACGGGTAGTCATGATGGGTGTAATGGGCTTCGTATATTTTACCCCAGTGTCACTTTGATGGCATGTACTGCTCTCTCACTCCATAATAATAATAATAATAATAATAATAATAATAATAATAATAATAATCATAATAATAGTAATAATTCCTCCTGTATATACATAGACATATAAGAATACTCCCAAGTATACACAAATATATATGACTAGAGCCATTTTTTTTATACGGCCAATTTTTTGCTGACATCCTTGAAAATGGAAGACCAACATGGATCACAAAATAAAGGAAAGTACTCTTTTACTTGTTTCAGTCATTTGACTGCGGCCGTGCTGGAGCACGGCCTTTAGTCGAGCAAATCGACCCCAGGACTTATTCTTTAGAAGCCTAGTACTTATTCTATCGGACTCTTTTTGCCGAACCGCTAAGTTACGGGGGCATAAACACACCAACATCGGTTGTCAAGTGATGTTGGGGGTACAAACACAGACACACGAATATATACACACATATACATAGACATATATATACATATATACGACGGGCTTCTTTCTGTTTCCATCTACCAAATCCACTCACAAGGCTTTGGTCGGCCCGAGGCTATAGTAGAAGACACTTGCCGAAGGTGCAACGCAGTGGGACTGAACCCGGGACCATGTGGTTGGTAAGCAAGCTACTTCCCACACAGCCACTCCTACGCCTACTGATGCAGAAGGACATAGAAATGAGAGAGGAAATCAGCAATAAAAGACCCATTTCTTGCTTACCATCAATAAACCCCGAAAGGACGAAAGCAATGAAGACCTCGGCAGAAATGGAATTTAGAACATAAAGAGAGAAGAAATGCCGCTAAGTGTACTAACGGTTATGCTTGTCCACTACTTTAATATTATTATTATTATTATTATTATTATTATTATTATTATTATTATTATTATTATTATTATTATTATTATTATCATAGTTCAGTTAATTATTACAATAGAAAGATAAACATGAGGTGAAAATGAGAGGTTTGGGTATAGACATTATGGTTGTAATAATTTTTAAAGGAAAACTATTGAAAATTAATGATCGATAATATAACAAAAAGAAAAGAATAAAGTTTAAACTGTAGAGGGTAGAAGGGATAAATTGATAAAATAAAAATACGAAGGTGAATAAGTGAGAGAATAGGTAAAAGTGAATGGTTAAAATGTCTAAAGGTTAAAAATGGTTTTAAAAGGTTGCGCATTTTATTGCAAGGGATGGGACAGAAATGGTGTTTGTTATAATTTTCAATTGTTTGTTGAGTATGGCAGGTCAGTAGTTTTATGTATGGAGGAGGGTAATAAACAAAATAGAGTATAAATGGTGAATGGGAAACTCGAAGAAATAGAAACAATGAACGAGGAAAAGTAGGAGCAATTAAGGTTATTTGCAGTTATTGGGGAGAAAATTAAAGTTAAAATGAATTTTGGAATATATCTAAATATGGAAAATTTTGAGTAAAATGTATGGACGTAAGAAACAGACTAAAAAAATTAAAGCAAATATTAGCGAAATAGTGGGGCTTACATATCAGAAAAGGTGAATAAAAAGAAAATACAACACTATAGGTTCCCAACCATGAAAGTATATACAAGATATTTCTTGCAGAAAAACCTGTAGAATTGGAAATCGAAAGAATAGGAAATAATGTAGGATTCAATAGAATTTTTCCGATATGCAGATGATAATGGCTGAAATGGGCATAATAATATGATAAAGGCATATAAGTTATCGCATAATAATAGAATTAAAAGATTTTCCAAAATGTTATAACTGTATTAAAGTAATTATACTAATGGTGAAATTAAATAAATATAACTGGGCCCTGAAGCTCTCAAAGACCGCATCATACGGGACTGAGTAAACGGGAAAACTCGAGCGTGACTTCGACGAAGATGAAGCGATTACATCAATACTGGACGACGAGGACCCTGGTGGAGTGTACGACAGAACTTGGCGTGGGATGTTTGTTGCATCCAATATTCCTGACTATCAGCCCCAAGAACAGGAATATACTATTGTCGTCCATTGAACTCCCAATCAATACGTAACAAATGTACATTTCGTTAAATAATTAAAAACCGCCAGTCACACGATTACGGTTGATGTCGTTACCCTTTCTCATAGGTTCTGCTGTTGATCGTGCTTCCGCTACGGCAATATAGAAATTCGTAGTTTACGGTAAGTTGATCCTCGTTCCTATACCTGTGCTTATAAAACAAGCAAATTACAAAACATCACAATGACGTCGCTGATGGAACAAAGAAAATCTCTTCTTGACATAGACTTACCGTCGATCGAAAACGTCTCAACCTGGCTCATGACATTCGAAGAAAAAGCTTACGTGGACAAATTAAAGGATAACCTATAAAATAATGATCAAAGTCCTGTGGCTATGAAATTCATTTCTTTGGTGGGAATAGAAGCATTTGATATATCTAAAAATAATTTGATATGTTAATATCCCGAAGGATGTTATGAAAATGACATGAAATGATCTAGAAAATTCGATTCTCAATCATGTTGCTCCTTCAGAGAAACTGATAATAGCCGAAAGAACAAAATTCTACTCCACTATACAACAGCCCAAGGAACCAACTTATCAATTTCTTTCAAATCTGTGACACACCAGTGAATACTGCGATTTTGAAAATCAAAAATACGTCCGAAACGTTAGCGACATAATGATTTTTTTATCAAGATAAACAGCACATGACCTTGAAATGTGGGGCCCAGTTAGAATTTTCTTTAGGTTGAGTAGCCCATCTTTTCTACCAACACAAAACAATGTACATGATAACACTTCCAATTAGTTAAGATCAGAAGCCATGTGAGCCGGTGCCTGGTACTCCATCAGGGCATTTATTATCATTATTATTATTATTATTTTTACTATTATTATTATTATTATTATTATTATTATTATTATTATTATTATTATTATTATTATTATTATTGACTGAGAGAGCAGTGCATCCATTAAAGTGACACTGGGGTACAAATATACGAAGCCCAATATACCCATCATGACTACTGGTCTGATTAGGGTACACCATCACATGCATCACAACCAAATGTGCGCGACATCGTGATCTCATATCAAGATAAACAGCGCATGACCTCGCAGGTGGGGCCCAGTTAGAATTTTCTTGAGGTCGAGTAGCCCATCCCGTTCAAAATGTCCCTCAATAAGGTTTGTTTCAGGATGTTGAGGAAAATACCCATGTTTCCAAAAGTGAATTATTAAAACCCCAAAGAATTCCTCTCAACACATGGCTATGATGCTCCCCCACTACATCTACTCATAATCAGAGATGCTCATATCGTCAGCCAGTAAAGGACAGGCTCAAATGGTTAAGGTCAAACAACTCACTAGCAAATCTGTGGTATTAAGCAGAATATTTGCTATAGCCCATCTTTTTATACCAGGACAAAACAATGTACATGATAACACTTCCAATCAATTAAGATCAGAATTCATGAGAGCCACTGCCTGGTATATTATTATTATTATTATTATTATTATTATTATTATTATTATTATTATTATTATTATTATTATTATTATTATTATTAAAAGCAACAAGTTTATTCTCCATGTATATTACACAACTATGCTGTAAAACAATACCCACGTAAAAACGTTAAAAGTGAAACATCCCGGATATCGGTGTAACGATTCCAACAGAGAAGCTACCTTTTGACGCACACACACACACACACACACACACACACACACACACACACACACACACACACACACACATACACACACACATTTATATGTATGTATTCAAATATTCATGTGCATGTATATATATGTTTATATAGATACACATATACATACATTATATATATGTATAAATATATACAACAATCTATGTAGCTGCGCGCTAGCGCGCACACACACGCATATGTGAAGGAACTTAAATCACTTAAACGAAAATACAATATCGACGTAACAAGTAACGGAATGTACACATAAGCAACCAAAATATAAATAAAAAGATACTGACACGGTAAATCACGAAAATATACCTAACACGTGCAAAGGAAGTATAACAAAACAAAACCATAAAACACCTACAGTATACTAACCAAGACAAACTGAACCAGACCAACACGAACACAATAAAATGTAAAGGAAATGTGTAGAAGAACACTTCAGAATAGGAAATTCTAAACGTGAAGGAAATCATAAGCATGACAATCTAAAGGTGGGAATTATTAACAAACGAGAGAAAAATCAAACACTAGAGCTTCCTCTCTTCCAACGAAAGTAAAACCTCACCAAGTATAAAAGATAACGTTAAAAACTAGCAACAGTAATGGAAATCGCAATCGAGGCAATAGCATAGTTAATGAAAACAGAAACGAACACGAGTATCTGCAGGTTAAACGAAATATTATATATGTACAGTAGAAAATGTAGTTATAACGGGATATGTGTATTTCCACGGATCAAATCATGTAGGAATAACAAAACCCAACATGGAAATCAAATTTATAGAGAAATGTGGTATCTACGAGGAACATATCTCTCAAACTTTATTGAAAGCAATAACTAAACAACACAATTGAAAACAGGTTGACAAAAACAAATATACCTAGGCTTAACGAAGGAATATCTGAAATCAACAAACGATTTGTTATAAAGGACCTTTCCTAAATTGCAATGAATTTGTTGCAATATGAAAGCCTCAAAAATTCTTTCAACGAAACATACAACTTGAGTTCAACCGCAAACGACTCTTTACCTTTAAGAACTATCTAATTATTAATTATCAGGACGTTAAGAATGAAATATCCGATTGTTTTATGCACCAAGTTTGACAGTCTATAACACTGCTTTATCCAGACAATTCTTTGCTTTACAACATTGAAAAGCTACATCATCGCTTTTCGAAATGCAATTAATGGTGTATGATTATATTGTGAATTTTCTCTAATAAATCAATTTTTGTGAACCCAGGGGTAGATAAAACATTCGTGTTGTTTATGAATATGAGTTCCGTTGTGGAACCAATGCATCCCAGACAGCTCAAAACATCAATGAGGTGTTTGGTGAAGATGTGGCAAATGAGCGCACTGTATGTCGATGGCCTGAGATGTTCCAGTCTGGTGATTTCATTCTTGAAAATCAGCCCTGTGATAGACCTGAGACCAAGGTGGATAATGATAAGTAGGAAACTGTAGTGGAAGCATATACAGCTCAATCTACGCGTGAGTTAGTAGGAAGGTTTGATGTTTCGATTCCAACTGTATTGGATCATCTGAAACAGATCGACAAGGTAAAGAAACTGGACAAGTGGGCACCACACGAACTGAACGAGCAACAAATGGCACGTCGTCTTGAAACTTGCTGTTCTTTGCAGTCGTGCCATAAAAGCGAACCATTTTTGCATAGTACTGTTACGTGTGAGGAAAAATAGATTCTTTTCAACAATAGCAAGCGTTCTGCACGGTGGTCGGATAGAGACGAAGTGCCCAAACACAATCCAAAAAAGAATATTCACCACAAAATGCTAATAATGTTAGTTTGGAGGTCCAGCGCTTGTGTCATCCACTACTGTTTCATGAGACATGATAAGTCAATTACAGCGGATGTATACAACAACGAATCGAATGAGATGACGAGTGAACTAACATTTAACAACCGTGTTCGATCAATAGAAACAGGCCAATTCTTTTGGAAGAAAATGCTGGACGATATGATGCCGAAAGACCGCTACTCAAGTTACAAGAATTGAACTTGGAAGTACTGTCATCTACCATATTCACTAGACCTTGCACCAATTGACCATCACGTTTTCCAGGCATTAGAATAAGATGCAAAAACAACTTTTCGTGATTTCATCACCTCTTTTTATACAGAATTATTCGCTGCCGGCATAGATAAACTACCAATAAAATGGCAAACTTGTGCTAATAATTTAGGTGCATAGTTTGATTTACTACATTGATTTTTGTTGAGATAAGGTAAAATAAATTTTTAGTTCAAAATCGGACATTTCATTCTTAATGACCTGTTAGAAATCAACAGCAAGTGAAAGAGAAGAATTTGTGGAAGGTGTACGAGCAGTAAACGAATCACAATAAAGAGGAATGATCAAAACACAGACCATACGATCCTGTATCAATACAAGAAGTGGCTAACAGCTACAAACATATGTCCACCGCAAATCGGTAAACCCTAAAAACTAATCACCTATCTTCCTCCACCTTACAAGTCATTATTTGCAATAATATTGCAGAGCACAAACATTTGGAAACGACAAAAAGAATCAAAGGACATTCTTCTGATTAGAAGAGATGCTGCAGAGGCTAATGTGGTTATCATGCTACGTTGCTTGTCAGCAGACATATATGATGATTATAAGCATGAGAAATAATAACGAATGACTAGTAGAACGATTTAGACTGCATCTTTATCACGAATAGCCTGTAAACATTGGCCATTAATAAGGTTACACGTAGGAGGCAGATGCATTAAACATACGGGAAACATATAATTGCTGGTATTATGTAATCTATACACCCTACGTCAGAATATAGAATTCAAAAGGACTTCTGCCTCTCTATGTCGCTTTATTGTTTGGTGCTTACACCTTCAACCAATATGTTAATCGACGTTAATATGTTAAACCTGCCCACAAATGTTATGATAGCCAACACGATCGTATCTTAGTTATGGCTGACTTTAAGTTGTACAATACAGATGATAAAGAACACCAAATACAATGCAAACATTATATGATATAACAAGCGGAATTGATCTTCAATATAGATTTTAAAAATTCGCAATGCAAAACATGGAAAGAGTTAAGGTTTCGCGAAAATAGAAAACTATTATAAAACACCACAGTAGAAATAAAACACATCTTGTAAAGAATGATGGAAATACTAATACAAGTACAAACACGAAGTAGGAAGCAAATAAATTTGTTGATGTGACAGATAGTTTTAACGAAAGACGGGAAACAAGAGTAGAAATTACGAGAAGTCTAAGAAATAATCTAAAATGGCACTAGAGAATGACAACTTACAGTGTTTGTAAGAAAAGGCCTTCATGTACGAAGAAAATATTGTTTATATACAAGAAGAAAATAATGTTTATATAAAAGAAGAAAATGTTGTTTATATACAGAAAATATAACAGCAACTCTGGTTTGAAAACGCAGGGCTCAATATTGAGACTGAAGCATACAAGACTGTAACAAAGACTCAAATTTTTCCCTGTAGAAACAACTAAATGCAGGAAAATATGTGGACAGAGAAAATAAGCTATTAACTATTATCTCCAGCTGACAAAGAGTGCATAAATCTATAGACATGGGGCAGTTGGAACATTCAAAATAGCAGCATTATAATATACTAACGGATAATATGTGGTACACACACAAAAATATTATTTTAGGGAATGTTACATTTACCACAATCCAGGACAGGTAAAACCTCACGAACAAGATTGAGGATAATTACTCAGACAGTATGTTAAGAAATACTGATAACAAAATTAGTTGCTAACAGAAGTATACTTCACAGCATACTATAATTTATTTGTGAAACAAGCGGTGGTTACCAAACTCTGGAGAGTGAGCACAGGGAAATCACAATAATAATTGGTGCCTTAGCAATTACACAAAATATTTATACAAATATGCAAACAGGATGTACAATTATGCAGGATATACAGAAAATAGAACAATTAACCACTGCACATATATTACACAAAATATTCTGAATATATCAGGGGAAAAAAAACCCATCGTATATCTAAGCACAAAAAACTGAAAAACCCTTCATATATCTAAGCACAAACAACTGAAACACCCTTCATATATCTAAGCACAAAAATCTGAAAAAGCACTATGGAAATAATTTTATAATATTAATTAATAGCAATGCTAATAATATTAATTCCTGGCTATATGTGCATAGTACCAAAAATACAAAAGGTTTATAAAAAAAATTAGTAGAACATAACATGCTGAGGTGTGCATATACAATAAGTTGGACAGGCAAAACGTAATACCATATGAAAAGCAGATTAAATATTTAAATAATCTATATTCGTCGGCGTGTTACACTATGCACTCAAAGGGAAATAACCCCAACTTGACCTCGATTGTTATTCTCACACACTGTTGTCGTCAGACCGGTAAGAGAGTGAAAGAGCACGGGATGATCGAACAATTGCAAGTAAAGTAGAGAGGTTACAGCAGTCAGTGAGAGAAGCCACAAGGAGCTTTGCTTAATATTTAATACATTTTTACTAACTCTGGAAGTGATCTAACGCCTAGGTTTTCAATAACATTAATTTGCGGTCGCGTTCATTTTCATAAAAAATCTTTAATATATGACGATATATAAATGTGTGCATCAAAATAAAATACAAAAATTATAAAACTTGAAATTTCCTCGGATCCCAAATATTGATATTTACAAAATATAATTAATTGCTCGTAGTCACTAATTAAACTGATCAAATAATTAGACTTATTAACCGAAGGAAATAGGACTGAGGTTGTGATGGCAGTATTTTTACAACAGTTATAATTATCAGAAAGGAACAGTTACACACAAATGGAATTCGGATCATTAACATGGTTTTCCTGAGATATAAATTTTGCTCTTATTATCATTAAGATGTAGCATTTGCATAGTAAAATTAACTACTTTATAATTTTGACGAAACTGAGTGCTATGCACTTTCCTTTTGCATGGTGAAAGAACATTGTCGTTTCCTTGTGAATTTTGCCATGAGACTGTATCAGTCACTACAGTCCATAAATTTACAGCATAAGTCAAACACATTATTAATTTTTGAATTTAATAAGTATTTCTTATATTTTAAGATAATCATGTTTCATATCAACATAATTTCTTTGTACGTTGTAGTATCTTGTTGCAAAATATATGTAGAGGTTTTAAATGTTGCTCATCGCTTGATATTCCTAGAGGCATTCCTTCTGCAATGCCAACTGATTTTCGGATTTTTGAGATAGTATTCATTTTGTTATCACCTGAGACATAGATCTATGATTAGTATGCCTTTCATTTAAAATTTCAGTCAAACTTTAATGATAAGTTTTCTGTAACGTGGTTTCAAATAATCAGTATTATAAAACATATTTACGCAGAAGTATCAGAATAGTGCAGATGGAGAAAATCATGCTTCTAACTATAAATATACAATATTTATGCATGCTTTTACGTATATTACAAGTATATTACATTTTCTTATTGCTTGTATCTCATTCTTCTTCGCAGTTTTTTTATTGTTCATTTCGAATATTACTCGAGAAGTTACATATTCTAAAGTTTTGAAAAGATAAATGACTTTTCATTAGTATTTCTTTTTTTAGTTTTAAAGCATGTTTAATATATAAGTTATCCTGTCATATGTATTACACAATTTTTCGAACTCTCGTTAGCACCATCTAATCTAGTGTAAAGGTACCCTCGAGTGAGTGTAGCTTTCAGTTATAAAAAACATTCATAATAAAAAAATCCAAAAGAACGAAAATATTCCGTAAAGGGACAATTCTACACTAATTTTCAGGTCATACGTTTTATTTATTCATTTGATTTTAATATTCAGCTAGATTTTCTTGTCTCTGAATAGTTTTTAGTTCCGAACTTATATTTTATAAGTAGTAACAACTATATTATCTTATTGGATTTCACTGCTATTGAATTAGAGTCAATCTATTTAATACAATCTGAACATTGCATTGCACAGCCAACGCTTGATAGATGCACTTGTGACATGCGATTTGTTATGCATATAAACCCATCGGAGACCAACATTCTCTGGGTGAAATAGCAGCCAATTTCTGAGAGAGAGAGAGGGGGGGGCGAGGAAGAGAGAGATACCCTAATCTTGAGGTTTGATGAATTCAAGCACTTGTTTTCTAGGAACTGCATATTTCTTCGTGTATGACATTGTATACTATTAATAACATATATTGCTTACAAAAAGGCATTGCGTAGGATTATATGCCATATGTTGTGGCAGTGGGCTCTTTGTAGTAGTTTAACGTAGATACTATCCTGACCAATGGATCATATGATGAAAAGAAGCCCAGCTGTAAATATTCTTTCATACAGGAATGTTCCAAATATTATCATGTCCGATTAATTGGATTATCTACCTGTTAGATGAAGGTAAATTTGGCACTTGTAATTCTTGAGCAAACAATTGCGATGTGTGACAATCATTGAAATATGTCATAAAACTGGACACTGGTATTCTGTACAACTTTATCTATACGATTGCATTTACAAGGCATGGGACGGTGTGAGTTACCAGAAAAGTAGAGTTCCACAGCATTCTGAGCATTAGGGTTGCAGTTAGATCTTCCGTATTGACAAGCAAGCATCTTAGGTACTAAACATTGACTGCGTTCTAATACTCAACAGCAGTGAATTTCGAACACATTAATCAATGTTTATTGTATATTTCAAAGAAATTAGCTATAATTTGAAGCAAATTTGCTTGCTATGTCAGTTCTATCATGATGCAATGCAGAAACTCTTGTGGTAAAAATTAGATTCATACTTGTTTTAGCTGTGACTTTTACCACTTTAACTACCTTGTTTGTTACTGTAAGAAGCTAATAATTGCAAGGAGTAGAGATGTATATTTTATTGTTTATATTTCAACACTCACTCTTATTCACATTCACCATATCAAACGAATTTTTAGGAATATAGGCGTAGGAGTGGCTGT
>NC_068987.1:29088878-29091304 GCF_001194135.2 Octopus bimaculoides | reverse complement strand
AAATGAGTATAATATAAAGTAATGTAAATATCATAAGATAAATATAATATATATATTTATCTTATGATATTTACATTACTTTATATTATACTCATTTATTGTGCTTTTAATTATTAATTTTTCTATATGTGATACTGGATTTTCATCGATGAGTTCTTGAAACTTGGTTATTTTACCTAAAACTATATATATTATATATATATATATATTTGTGTGTGTGTGTGTGTGTGTGTGTGTGTGTGTGTGTGTGTAAAGACGCATACACACACGTGCATGCATATACGTATGTATGTATGTATGTATGTATTTATTTTCCTGAATACTTTTAATTTAATTTTATTTTATTTTATTTTTCCATAAAGAGTTTCCTCCTGAGCGTTAAATTCTTTTTCGTCCATTACCATATCTAATTAGATTGTACATTTGTTTGTTGTTTTTACCCCCTTCTCTACGCTTTTTGCTCTCTATTTCGCACGTATTATTTATCTTCACTCCGTTTCATAATCTCACACGTGTCATACTTGCACATACACA
Organism: Octopus bimaculoides; assembly: GCF_001194135.2. NCBI lineage: Eukaryota > Metazoa > Mollusca > Cephalopoda > Octopoda > Octopodidae > Octopus > Octopus bimaculoides. The sequence continues at coordinate 29,090,770 of NC_068987.1, read as the reverse complement.
CACACACACACACACACACACACACACACACACACACACACACACACACAAAAGTTAAGTGTTGTGAAATAAGTAATTCTCTTTTAGTTCATCGGTAGCTGAGAAGCTGCATTGTCACTGAGATATCTGGATGATTTCATTCGGCAACACGGGGTAAATTTTGCTTATTTTCTTTTTATGGTTCAATTCTACAAATTTCGAGTCACATGACGTTGGAGGCAGATGACATCTTATTAGTCTTCAGCATCAAATTTAAACCGAAATCAAATTTATATTAAATTCTAAAAGGATCTTCTCCGATCACCTCTGATCGTATGAACATTTATGCTGGTGCAGTTAACATTTGAGTAATACCTCTGTGAATCCGATATAGCTAGTTAAATTATTGTTTCACAAACAACAATAAGATATACAGCACTAATTTTGTGAGCGTTTACATTGGACGCACATCCATATTACGCCAGTTGCATATCACTTCCTTCTGCTCTTGATTTAGTCAGAATAATTTGACAATTTTACTTTAGATGACACAAGAAATGTTATTAATGCAGCTGCAACTCATCTTTATGTTGTAATGATTGAACAGCTGACGGAATTTGTAGCCGATCTGTAAATGTCTGTTGATGCGGGAGAGGAAATTTCATGCAACACCGGGTTTTACATCACTGTAATATGGAAGTTTATCCGTCGTTCCAAGATTGAAATAGGCAAGATTGTTCTGTGTTCGCGTATAATTAATGTAAAATATCTTTACTGCCTCTGTCTAAATCGCTTTCAGTCTTATTCATGAATACTGGATAAAACACCATCAGTTAACACTGTAAAGGACACGCTAACACGGTTGGTTGCCTTGCTAGAAATAACAACCGTATCTCCTTCAAAGCAACTTTACAATCTTTAAAAGGGTAAGATTATTGTATAATATAGTCATAGATGTAAACATAGTGAGATGATTTCAGTGGCAAACTCGTCGAAAACATGTCTGCTCGATCAGAGTTGCTCTAGTGTTAAGCAACAACAGATATGTCATCTCTTTCTTCGTATTTTTATAGCTGTCACCATCTTCCAATTGAACAGAAAATAAATAGAGGCTTAATTTAGTGACTCCTGCTAAAAGTTCCAACATATGAAAATTTCAAATAGTCATTCCTGATCTGAGATGACATCCATTCGATGTCAGAAATATATACGTGTCTCATTTAAATCATTCAGCAGTTACTCTCCATCTCTATTCAGCCTGACGTTGAATGCAGACGATCATAAGTTTGAATGCATTAGACTATTAGCTACCTATTCTGATTTTGTTATAGGAACCAAGAATATATTTGATACGCTTAAGATACGGAAGATCTGATACGTAGTGGTCCAAAATGCAAGAAACAGCATAGCAGACACAACCCTCTCAAATCTCTAACTAATTAAGATATTTGATAATATAGTCCTTGATATACTACGTTTAATATAAGCCGGTTTTTGCTAGATGAAAAACGTTTGACCAAAGATCAGTATTGTAGGAGTAGAGGTCAAGCAAGAATTAAATAGCAAAATATTGTCTGGGGAAATGTTCAAAGAATATTAAATGACCAACAACTATATGTGATTTATTTTCATTGAATAATTCTTTGCAAGCATCTTAAATTCGAGATCCAGGCAAACTTATATTATCGTCCAAAACAAACTTCCATCTGATAATTTCATTTGAATGTCTGCACCCCAAATCTTCGACGTTTCTAGGGCTCACACCTGCTTTTTAATACTTATTTTAATAAATATGCTAATATTGACTTAACTATCCTTGGAGATGACTCCACTGAATTATATGCATATTTATTCCTGCATGAATATATACTTTATGTTCTGATGCACACTCACACGCGCGCACGCATATATAA
>NC_068987.1:29085277-29088806 GCF_001194135.2 Octopus bimaculoides | reverse complement strand
CAAGATTCTTGATGTGAAATCATGTGTTGAAGCAGATATTTTGCATTTGGGGATGGTCATGTTGCCAGCTTAGCCAATAAAAACACACGCACTATATATTTGGTGTTAATTTGCTTCAGCTTTATATTTTTTTTTACATTAATCATATTTCGGCCAGAGTTATTTCGTCACATTTCTCTGACCTCATCAGTGGTCCTTTACTTTCTTCGTTCTTATTTGTGTGTCTTTCCTTACTATCGATCAGCCATTTTGTCTGTTGGAGTTGGAGTGGTGTGGGTGCATTTGTACGTCTGTCGATGCCTGCGATGTTAGATGCAATGTTGTCTACGCATGGGTAGCTCATATTGACTTTATAGGAGTTGAAGAGTTTGTAATACTTATGGCCTCTGGGGAAGTGTTTATTAATTATCGGCAAGTAGTCCCTATCTAAGTTAGTGGAAACTTCATGGTTGAAGGATGGGGGGTTATGGCATATAATCATTTTGGGGTGAGGAGAGTAAATTTCGGGTTTTCCCACATACGTGAGCTTCTCAGTAAACCCGCCCCTAGCCAAAGCATCGTTGTAGTGGGGGCGGACCTGATAAAGGTATCTATATTGGCCGTGAGATTTGATAGCCAGGTTTCTAATTACATCGGGGCATGGTTTGTGCTATTATGTATTTATACTGTACCCTCGTTAGCGTTCCTGTACAGGTAATGCTTTCTTGTACTGAGGTCTAAGGTTATGTCCATGAAATGGACATTAATCAGGAGTATTAGAGTGGTTCCAAGCAGTGCTGTTTTCTGCAAGTGCTCCATCCTTATTGCAACCCCTATTTGTCCCATGTACTTCACAAGATTTTTACTCACTCTTCCCAGGGCTCCGACACTTATTGGTACTATTACCACCCTTTTAAGCGACCACAGCTGCTTAACCTCCCAAGCTAACCTGTTTTATCTATCGACAATTCTTCCTTATCTTCTTTGTTGTCAGCTGGGCATGCTGTATGCATGATCCAGTATAGTTTGCTTTCTTTCTCAATTAAGACCATGTCTGGTTTCCCATTCTCTATCTCATGTTCGCAATGAATCATAAAATTCCATCGGATTCTGTATTATCATTTTCGATGATTCCTTCGGGTTTATGTTCGTACCAGTTTTTGCTCTGTCAAGTCCAAATTTGTTGCAAAGTGTCCCATGAAATATCCTTCCTATATTGTCATGACGTCTCTTGTATTCTTCCTGGGCTATTGGTGTACATTGACAGGTAATATGCCATACGGTTTCACCATTTTGTCCATAAATTCTGCACTCATGACTTTCTAATATGTTGTCTATTCTGTATTTGTGTAATTGTTTCTTAATGCTTGCTCTTGGGCAGTACAGATTAGAGCCTCCGTTTCCGGGTTTAAATTACTTTTAGTCATCCATAACCATCTTTTTTCTCTGTCTGTTTTATCTTCAACATCCCTATGAAATTGTCAATGCATTATTCTTTTATCCACCTATTTTCAGTTTCATTCATTCTGAAGTCCTTGTACAGTGCTTTATCTGTGCAATCTTCCTTCCTACACAAGCCTGAACTTCTTACTTCCAATAATAGCGGTTCTTTGGAAGTTTCTACATACCATTACTATGTTGTTTTCGTCTACTCTAATAGTATGTTCGCATCAAATCAGTCCTCTTCCCCCTCTTTTTCTTGATACATACAGTCTGTCTACATCACGTTTTGGGTGTTGTATCCCGTATCTAGTCAGTAACTTTCTTGTCTTTCTGTCTAAGCTGTTTAGCTCGTCTACTGTCGATGCGATTAACCCTGCTCCATATCTAAGGAGTGAAACCACCCAGGTGGTGATAGCTCCAATCGTATTTCATCCGTTTAATTTCGACTTAAGGATCATCATCATCATCATCATAGTGAGTCTTGCATGCTCAAGTGATGAGAGCCTGTTTCTTTCTATAGTGAAATAATCTTTGTACAAGCAGAGACATGTATAGAAGGCTGGTCTTTAGAGATATAACGCATGATCACAGATGAGATGCTGCAGCTCTAAAACTTACGTTTTGCTATCCGTTAAACCATCATAGAAATTGAAAATTAACCGAAATGTTATGACATTTGAAAACACTGTTTTTTAATGTTAAACCCGATGCTCCATACAATGATAATGCACAAAAACACGCAAAAAACATGTACATATGTTTATATATTCCATGCGTCATGGAAAATATATTTCTCTCGTGATTTATATGGTGTTTGAAAACCTTAATTGGAGAAACTAATACAATTATCACTAATGAATGCAAGGAATCGTTTACTGTCACACCAACTTGTACAAAAGGGCTAAATTATATTGTTAAATTGTCACCCGGAAACGATTTGTAATATTTCATAATAACGCTTAATATTAAGAATATTTTGCACGTAGAAAACATCCTTTATATACTTGTTTTTAATTTGATAAATATAATGATTGTGAAATTGAATCATTTATTATGTTAACTATCTATTTGAATTGCTTCAAAAAGTGAATTTAATATCAAGGTCTATTAATATTGAATAAATGTTTGCTTCTTTTCATCAACGTTTAAATGGGATCAATTTTCAAATACAGCGATATGATCATTTTCAATACATGAACCTAGAATGCATAGCTTCAACGTTGAAAATCTTTGGCGATTTGAGCTCATGTTTTACAGTTTCTCAGTTATAAAAATTCAGTTTTCACACACGTAAAACATTTACCCTTCCTTGAACGTGAAACAGATTTTTGTAAGTGTACAGAAGTAGAAGATTAAATTAACGTCAGTTTCATAAACATATATTGTGACTAGGTGAATACATAAAACTAGGATGCAAATATGCATCTCTTCATAAGGCAATGGGAAGGCTCATGTACATACACACTTTTATTTATATTTTCACTTAATCCAAACCAATGCAACTATTTTAGTACCTATATTCACACGATGTGTGAACCCTCATTCAGGCACCCTACCTCATTTTATGCCTCTATATATCTTATATATTATATATCTTATTCCATCAAATATCTGAATCCCAAGACGAAAACAAAATGATATTCAATAATATTTAAATATGGTTCGAGAGTGCATCTTTTGTTAGCATAAAATAATTTCTATTTCAATGTAATAGAAAAAATCAATACCGATATTTCTACCGCCTTACGACCCAACGATGATATTGGATTTTTCTTTATAATGTTGCCCTCATGTCATGTTGCTTCTTACTTACCTCGCTTTAACTTTCATTACTAAAAGTTATTGTTTTCATCAATCTGCACAAATTGCTGGATTCCTGCAGCTAACCGAAAGCATATATTCTTTTGCCTCATATATATTGGTGATCTTTTATTTTATGTAGTAACTGAAGGAAGGCTAAAATATCTGTTTGATGTTCTAAGCCTGAAAAGTTGATCGGTAAAGTTGAAAAGCAATAATCCATATATATCTTACACACACACACACACACACACACACACATATATATATATATATATATATATATATATATATATATATATATATA
>NC_068987.1:29079959-29085110 GCF_001194135.2 Octopus bimaculoides | reverse complement strand
TATATAAGCATGAACGTGTGTGTATGTATGCATATAAATATGTTATATCTATCTATCTATCTGTCTATTTATATATCTGTGTGTGTGTGTCTATTTCTTTTTCGTTACTTTCCTTATTCTTTTTCAATTTCTTCCTGTTTTTCTATTCTCTACATTTTCGTTATTTCTTATCTACACCTCTTTCTTTCGCTGTTCTTTCTTGTCTTACCTTCATTCTATTTCGCCTCTTCCTACTTATCCCTCTTCCTTTCACCCTGATATTTTTGTTCCTTTCCCCCGCTTATCATACTTTCTTCCCAACATCACACACATGACTCAAAAGTCATAATTATATCTAAATGTGCATAGCCCTTATATTTTCCATTGACGACTCGCCTCGAGATTCAGTGTGCCTACAGCTGAAACTCTAATAGTAAAAGATGATTCGACCACAAAACAGCATAACAAATCTCTACCAGGGCAGTAAGTAATTCTTTTTAATACTTGAAGTACATGTATATCATTATCTTTTACTTGTTTCAGTCATTCGAAAGCGGCCATGCTGGGGCACCACCTTGGAGAATTGTAAGTCGAATGAATCGACCTCAGTTTTTTCTGAAGCCTGGTACTTATTCCATCGGTGTCTTTTGCCGAATCTCTAACTCACGAGGACGTAAGCACACCAACATCGGTTCTTAAACGGTTGTGGGAGACAAACGCAGACATAAAGACACACACATATACTTGCATAAAGACACACATACATATACTTGCACGCGCATACACGCATATATATATATATATATATATATATATATATATATATATATATATATATAAGTGCATTGATATACATATCCGATGTTGTTGCAAATTGCTTGTCACAATGCACGTATTGTGTCTTTCAAATGATGCTGCTCAGGTGGCTAAGTGGACAAGCCAATATTCCCCTTGAAAGGAACGCTAGTCTGTCGCAGAGTTACCCGCTCACAGCTGAATAGACTCGGGGAATGTCAAATGAACATTTTTGCTCATCAGCGCAACGGCCAAGCAGAGAATCAAAACCATGCTCTTCCGGTCGCCTGTGCATCTCCATAAACATTAAGCTACGTTCCTTCACATACATACATACCCACATATATACATACATACAAACACATATACATACATACATACATACATACATACATACATACATACATATACGATGCTCGGACTCAGTTTGATGAATTTGTGTTCTTTTTTGCTGGAACAGCTTGCTTCATGTATTGGTGCGCAGTCAACAGCGTAGGAGTGTATAAACAGTAATGGTGTAGTTAAGGAATAGCTAGGTGGCATAGAAATCTGTTCGTTTTCGGAGCCTTGGCAAAAGTTACCTCTGTTGTGACGATATCAAAATGCCGACATCACGAATTCTGGTCACATTGTTTTTCATGAGATTACAACCAGGGAAATTGGTATACCAGAAATCGGGGCTGGTGAAGTCGTGGAAATTCAATTCCAAACACATCTGACATATTTTGGAGATATAGCCCGGAACCGAATCCTTCTGCCACATATATAATTTTCCAGCATCTACTATCTTTAGGCAGTGATGCACCACAGTCTACAGCTAGTTTACATAGCCTTCTGAATTGATCCTAAGACTCTTTCAAAGATTTACGGTGGCATGGCACCACCCTCACTAGAGACACACTCAGGCCATCACAGTTTGGGGCAGCTTGATTTCCATGAAGCCCATCTCACGTCTTACACCCTTTTCAGTGTGCACAGCCTTTTCACTGTGCAAATTCTGGCTGTCAACGTGTTCGTAAAAGAGCATTCTTGTTAACAGCTTCCACACTGATGGTAGGCACGTGATTAATCTATTATCACTGTCAATATTGCCCTTAGTGTTGTCTTTCATACATATTATTCTCGTCCATCTCGTCATCTTATAAGGTATCCCTACTCCACTGAGGCAATCTTGAAGTTGTTCTCACAGTCTCCCATGTAAGCTACAAAATTTCATTAACCAATAGCATTGAACTAAATCTGGTCCTAGGCCCTTCCGATTTGGCATTCCCGCAAATGCTTTTACTCATAAATGCACTAGTTAGTTTTAAATCTGGCTGCTTCTCACTAACTACTTCTTCCCTCACTTTCTTTACGATTGCATCTCCTTTAATATTGACTGGCTAATCCCAAATATTTCTCCAGAACTTTCTAGCTTTTTCTGCATTAGGTTTCTCATCTTCAGTACTATTTATCATTATTATTATTATTATTATTATTATTATTATTATTATTATTATTATTATTATTATTATTATTATTATTGTTGTTGTTGTTGTTGTTGTTGTCGTTGTTGTTGTTATTATTATTATTTTTATTATTATTATTATTATTATTATTATTATTATTATTATTATTATTATTATTATTATCATCATCGTCATTATTATTTTTATTACTATTACCATACGTTAGACTAAAGGAAATTGCACAACGGAAAATATTTCAACAATATTTTACATCATGCTACATTTTTAATCCAATCTATATCTTATAATAGTAAAGTTGTTACACATCAAGTAATTCTTCAAACGCGTCTAACATGGATACATTGTATCAACTCTTTTCGCCTATGGCTGCATTCACTTATCTCCCGGATCGATAGCTTCATATCAGATCGAATCAATGCAGCACATGTTGAGTAAACTCTTTCTGCTTCCGTCTCAATCATTTCTAGTGTTTTCCAGGATTTAGCGTTCTGTACACTACTAACTTCCTCCTATACATGGATAACCTATTTGCCATCACAACCACCAGCGCACCTCCTTATGTAGATGACACAACCCTTCGTTGCTCCCTAACTTCTATAACTATTCATCATTCACTCACAACTGAGACGCACTTCACTAAACTTACAATAATTCCACAAACTGTGCCCTTGAGCGCATCCTCCAGTAGGTTATACGTAGCTTGTCTGTTAGTAATAAGAGCAAATAAGCGTTACTTGAAACAGCAAAACGCCAACGCACTACACTACTCTCAAACTAAATGGTACTCAGAAATCCCGTAGTCGAACCAAATATTAGGTCTCATTATAAGAAAGTCCTTCCTTGATAACATGCGCGCTTACCATATCTAGGAATGTATTACAAGGACTGCCTATTCACTAGAGTTTCAAACGATATTTCAGCTCCCAACAGCTGCTGACACTCGACAAGTATCAAGTTAACCCACAATACAGTAAAGCTCCATCATCTCGATTGGTACTGCAGCTAACGCTATCGTTTCCAGAAAAGTATCAACCAGTTAATAGGCAGTATATCGTCAATGGGTACAGTCAGGCTTGTATCCCATCTCTGTCAATTCTCTATCTACGATAGCGGCACCAGCGCTTCCAAACTGATTGATGGTGCACCTCTACCAGTCAAGTAATCTGATAAACTTGTTTAGTTACTTATTCGCAACCTTACTGTTTACAGTTCCGCTTATCCCACACTAACCACTATACCTGATACTGCATGACTAGAACAATGTCCTTTTAGAATCTCCTTGCTGGTTATGCCTATTTGCAGGTATTATACTGTATGTAAACGACACCAACCTCACTAGTCACAGAGGGTGGTTGAGAATCACAGGTTCTAAATTTTTCTCTGAGACTCAGGAACTAAAACACGTCCCATGGGATTTAGCGGTATCTGTTATCGTTTACTTGTTTCAGTCATTAGCCTGAGGTCATTCTGGGGCACCGCTTAGAAGTATTTTTGGTTGAATAAATCGACCCCAGTACTTATTTTTTTGCAAAAGCACCAACAACGGTTGTCAAGCGGTGGTGGGACACACACACGCACACACACACACACACACACGCGCACACACACATGCACACACGCACACGCAGACAGACACACACACACACACACACACACACACACACACACACACGCACATTAGAACAAAAATCTAAGTTTTTATTGTAATAATTACTGCTCTTCACTTTGGGGTGTGCTACTCTGATATTTGTTTTATTGACTATACATATATATATATAGTTAGAAGTATCGCGCAGAGGGACAGAACCCGGAGCCGTGTGGTTGGGAAGGAAGCTTCTTTCCACGCTGCCACGCGAGCGCGACTATTATACTTTCTACAATAGGAATAAGGCCTGAGAATTGGGGGATTGTCGATTGCATTCACCTCAGTACCCAACTGGTACATATTTTATCGAATCCGAAATGATGAAAGGCTCCGGTGGAATTTGAACTCAGAATGTGATGACACGAAATGCTGCTAAGCACTCAGTCCGGCGAACTAACAACTCTGCCAACTCGCCGCTATATACCTGCGCTTAATAGAGTAACAATTCCATCTTATTTAATAGCTGTAGTAGATTTACTGGATTTTACTCTACCTTAAATGTCATTGATTTGTGTCAAAGTTAAAATTTTGTATAGATATACTGTTAATGATTATACTTGTTAATAGTCACCTTAGCTTTTGAAGATTTTATATGATATCATAGAATATTGAAAATAGAGATACTGAAAGATATGTTTAAATGTTTCATTCAATACAACGCATGTTACAATTAGTAGGTACTTATAACTTCTAATCTAGTGCCAAAATTCGTTTTAAGTTTTGTATAAAAGAATTGTAATAAAGATCCATTATTGGAAGTCAATGAGTTTGAAAGATAGTTATGGAAAAGTAGCGATTATACAAACATTAATAAGGAGTAACTTTTTTTAATTTTTTTGTCAGTCCCCTCTTTCTCTTTTTTCTTTCTCTCGTTGCTCAAACGTGACCATCGTCCATCGTTCTTTACCTGACGTAACCATCTTTCTTTTATGCATGGACGTTCAAGGAACTAGAAGTTTTTTTCACTCCGTTCTGTCTTTTCTGTTTTCAAAGAATATATTTCTCCCAGCATTCACCATTTCTCTCTCCTTCTGGTCTAACGACCCTGCATGTTTATTATCGTTCGGTTTCATTGTATGTCTTTACTGTCCTGTTTTTGTTCCGAACGTTCAGACTCTATGAATCCTAAATTTTATTTTAGAATTTATGGGAGCAACTGTCTTTGAAGACTTATATTGTGATTGAATGCTCGAAAAGAAGAGTAGATAGACAGCCGACAACTGATGCAGGGTCGTTTCTCTGTGTTTACATGTCCTCTGTTTT
>NC_068987.1:29079003-29079856 GCF_001194135.2 Octopus bimaculoides | reverse complement strand
ATATATATATATATATATATATATATATATAAAGAACCTATATTTACTGGAAATAGCAGTTGATAATATACGACGCTATAGTAAAGCTCGACTGTGTATATATACTGGCAAAATTTTAGCGGCCGGAGAGCATAGAAATTTCATCTTAACTGTAGGAAGAACATTAAATAAATAAATGTACAATCCAGATGTGCATAATCTAGGACCTAGGCTTCGAAATATCCAAATTACGTTTGTCAACGTAAATTTGATTAGTTCTCATCGGCTAGATTTACCTGGATAAAATCTCAAATGTCACTACATCAATACCAGTACACACACACACACGCGCACGCGCGCGCATACGCATAGACCTATATATATTATTTTATTCTTTTATTGTTTTACTTGTTTCAGTCATTTTGACTGTGGCCATGCTGGAGCACCATCTTTTGTGCTGGAGTACCGGCTTTTTGCTGGAGTACCGCCTTTTGCTGGAGCCCGACACTGGAAAGACAAAATTCAAAATCAGCCTTTTGAACGTAATCAACGATTACATCAAGTTGATAATACACTGAAAGTGTTCGATACTTTGAGAAAAGGATTTCTGCCAATAATTTAAATGATGAACATGTAGGACACTTTTCACTGTTGGAGATTCATATAAAGACTAGAATTCAAAATCAGAAATGTACAACTTACTTGATATACTTTGTGTTGCATATTCTTCAAGTATTAAGAATTGGCTAGAACATTGGAATATGTAATTGTAGTTGTTATTCCTTAACCCAAAGTCATTCCTTATCAAGCAAACATATGCTTGGCATAAATGTCAAATGTCACATTGTTGTATGTTCATATATAATATAATATA
>NC_068987.1:29076476-29078706 GCF_001194135.2 Octopus bimaculoides | reverse complement strand
TATATATGATTACACAAGTACTATGTATGTATATGAAGTGTAATAGCCAAGTGACATACTTATTTGTTAGGTGAGCTAAAGTAGTCTGATTCACTGACAATCTAACATAGTTCATGTGTATATGAATCCAACTTTGTCATTGGTGTGACCTTGTGAGGTTTAAGTGAAACAACATATTCAATCATACTGAAAATATAAAAAGAGAATAACAATTCAGTGTATCTTGCATTATTCCGCCTCAGAGCAAAATTCCATAAGGCGACAAATGCACCGAAGTTATCCATCAGTAAGCACTCACATCACCGAGAAAGTGAAGGGAAAACTTTGAAATTTTATAATTATAATGATTTTTCCTGGGTGTGGTATGATCTCATTACTGATTTGTTAAGGCTGAATTACATAGAAGCATGTTTATGTTAGAAAGTGACCTCTTAAATTTTATTTTATCGTTCCCTACTGAAATATAAGATGGGGTTGTGCTCAGATTGATTTAAAGCGTGAAACGTTGAGCAATTTGAACTCACGAAGGAATATAACTAAAAATCATATTTTGTGTATTGAATAATATTTTTGGTATAATTAAATAAATCGGTGTTATGCTGAATTCAGTATGCAAAAAAAAAAAAAAAATCTTTTCCCTGTGGTAAGAGAAAACAATATGCAAATTCCTAGAGTCATTATTTAGCGGTTCTTGAGAAAAAGAGAAATAGTATTAAGACGTATTTGCTTTGCAAGGTTCCTGATGTCAAATCATGCGTTGAAGCAGATATAGTTATATTTCGGGACTGTCACCTTTAGCCAAATAAATACGGGCACTATACACTCGTAGTTCATTTCAGCTTTATTATTATCCCCATTTTAGCGTCGCGTCAATGAAATCTTTCGTCACACATCCTTTGTCCTCTTCAGCGGCTCTCCATCCCATGTATCTGCTCTTGTCCTGTTTAGTCCATTCTCTCGTCCACGTAGGATATGTGACGAAAGATTTCAGACAAAGACACTAAAATAACAATAATAATAGAACTAACGTGATGAACGACTATATAGTGCATGTGTTTATTTGGCAAAAAATTAATAATAATTAACCACTCAATGTTAATTTATGTGGTAGAAAAAAATGTTGATCTCTAATTCTGCACAAGGGAGAATTAAGGACATGTTTTGGCTTATAAGTCCGTATCAATATATTCTAGTTTAAGGAGGCATGGAGACAAGTTGACATGTTTGTATATATAGAAAGCGTGTTACAAATGATTGTTAATGAACATAGTTTAAAAGATTAATTACGAGGTGAGCTCGGGGAACTAGCTGAAGAAGGTTACTAGCATGAATTTCGATAGTTAAGTTGAAATATGATTTAATGAATGCTGAACACATCAAAGTTCTTTGAAACTTGACTCTTAGTTGGAAAACGAAAATAAAAGATTGGCAGCAATTTGTAGGGCTTCTCAGATAAAAGGGGAGCTAATTGATTTATTTAGCTTATTTTCCGCTGCTCATTTTATATTGGTGTCAATGTTTGTTATTAATCGGCCATTTTGCCGCTTTAGCCATTCAACCACTTCCCTTCAATGAGATGATATTGACATTATTTTAAATAGCTTCCAATTTTTTAAATGATATTTATCTTCGAATATCTGAATTGTATAGTTTGTATTCTATTAGTAAATTCCGAAGAAAATTACATTAATTATTTAAGTATAAATAAATTTTCGTATGAAATAACTCAATTAAAACTCTACTCAAATCTGTCATACTCTCATACTGGCATGATAAATATAAATTAAACGCAATTATACATATTTTCAATTGATATCAAAAATATACAGATTCGCTATGAAATTCAAATACAACATATGTAACATGTAATACATTTAAATTCAAAGTTTGAAGACGTTGTAACCAGTTTTATGAAGCTAGAAGAAATAAAACATTTCAAATATTAATTCATGAATGGGCTAAATACAATAGTGACCGAAATTTGACAATTCCTCTCGACAATTAGATTCAGTAATACGAACTAAGAGAAATCATCTAAGTGTAATGAAAATCTAACTTTACGTGTCACTTAATGATTATAAATACACACATACATACATACATAGACATACACATACACACGTATATAGAACTATATTCATAATACATATACCTATGTATGTGTTTGTGTGCCTGTGCATATATATATATATGTATGTGTATATATATATATATATATATATATATATAT
>NC_068987.1:29074120-29076261 GCF_001194135.2 Octopus bimaculoides | reverse complement strand
TATATATATGCACATATATACATATATCTATGTACGTATGAATACACACATCCACACACCTACACATATGTATTCAAAGATTACTATAATTATCTCTCAAATCTTGATATTAATCAAGATGAATAATTAAAAGCAGTATTCATTTCGAAAATCGATTATTAATTGGGTGTTTTCGGTAAGTTGTGTGTGTTTAAGATGAATATAGAATTTATTACGTGCGTTTTAAGAATTATCACCATTATAACATTTATAGCGTTTTTGCTTCTCGTGAAACTTCCTCCCAATTCAAATAGAATTTCATAGAACGAGCCACATTTTAGATAGTCCTTGAATATCTGGAAAAGCTATGACGCTAGGCATATGGTTGATTTTCTCAGGAATGATAATTAATTCTGGGTACAGTTTTTTTTAAAGCTAGGGCAAACTATATTATTCTAAAATTTTAATCAATGTAACTGGCATTTATTTTGGTGCACGGATACAAATATACAAATTTTTGAAAGGAAAAAGCAGCAAACCATTCATAAACATTTTCAATAGTAGCGTCTTGTGGCTCCTGTGTTACGAGAGATATTTGCTTATGCGTGTGTGAGTTTGTTCTTATGTTTGTGTGTGTGTGTGTGTGTTGAAGAAGAATATTACATTTGATATATGTCAGAAATATTCGCTTAAGATTTGATAGAATCAGTACAACACCACGGAATATGTCTTTCACAAAATTACACCAACACTTCTATGTTCCTGCTCTGATGAGCTATGCGTTTCGTTGGTGTGTATGAAAATATGAGCGGTGTTTTTCTATAATGATAATTTATTCTATAGTTACCACTATCAACACCACCAAGACCACCACTAACATTACTACTACTACTACTAGTAATACTATTACTAGTCCTGTCTGCTATGGGCACAAGGCCTGGAATTTAGCAGGAGGGAACTAGTTGATGTGATCGTTCAGTGTTTCACTAGTACTGAATTTATCGACCCCGTGAGGAGGAAAGGCAAAGTCGACCTCGGTGGAATTTGAAATCAGAACGTTAAGTGGGATGAAATGCTGTGAAATTTTTACCCCGCGTGCTAACGATTCTGCAAGCTCACCTCCATACAATGATAATAATAACCATTCCTGCTATAGCCACAAGGCCTGAAAGTTTTTGTGGGGAGGACTACTCGATTACATCGACCCCAGTGTTTCATTGGTACTTATTTTATCGAGCCCTGAAACTCAGAACGTAGTGACGAGCTAAATACAACAAAGCATTTCACCCGGTGTACTAACGATTCTGGAAGATCGCTGCCTTGATAACAATCATAATTATTATAGTAATAATGATAATAATGATGATAATTTCAAATTTTTGGCACAAGAGCAGCTTGGGGCAGGAGATTAATTCGATTACATCGTCCTCAGTCTGTAACTGGTAATTATTTAATCGACCCCGAAGAGGATGAAAGGCAAAGGCGATCTTATTGGAATTTGAACTCAAAACGTAGCAGTAGATGAAATACTGCTAACCATTTCGCGCCCGGCGTGCTAACAATTCTGTCAGCTCACTGCCTTAATAATAATAATAATAATAATAATAATAATAATAATAATAATAATAATAATAATAATAATAATAATAATAAAAGTAGCAACATCACACTAGATATAGCCAATGAAATAAGAGAACTAGATGAAAGCCAGCCATACAAATATTTAGGAGTCAATGAACTAGATAGGATACAACACACACAAATGAAAGAAAAAAATAAAGAAAGAGTACTATAGAATAGTTAGATCAATACTAAAAACAGAGCTCAATGCTAAAAACAAGATAATAGGCATTAACACTTTAGCTGTCCCAGTTATAAGTTACAGCTACAACATCCTTAACTGGACACTAAACGAACTATCTAAAATAGACAGGAAAACAAGAAAAATAATGACAGGATATAGGATGCACCACCCAAAATCTGACATAGAAAGGATATATATATACAACTCACAGAAGGTGGCAGGGGTCTTATACAGCTGGAAAACTATTATAAAATAACCACCATAGGACTGCAAACATACCTACACCAGAAGCAAGGAAAACTAATACAAATAGCCACAAAACATGAGCAAAACAAAAAACTGTTTTCAGTATTTAAGG
>NC_068987.1:29070638-29073068 GCF_001194135.2 Octopus bimaculoides | reverse complement strand
TAATAATAATAATAATAATAATAATAATAATAATAATAATAATAATAATAAAGTCAAAATTAAAAGAAGAGTGCCATTTGCTATCTTGTGAACAATATTTCGACATCTTGCGTGTCTTCCACTGGTTCAAAAAATAAATTTGCCAATCTACTTCATTTTCGCTTATATAGAAAGGATTGAGGTAACTCCTCCTGAAGATATAGAGTCAAAATTAAAAGAAGAGTGCCATTTGCTATCTCGTGAACAATATTTCGACATCTTGCGTGTCTTCCACTGGTTCAAAAAATAAATTTGTCAATCTACTTCATTTTCGTTTATAAACGAAAATGAAGCAGAGAAAATGCATCGCTGCATTTCATCCGACATTTCTTTCTGAGTTCAAATTATACTGAGGTTTAATTTTTCCTTTTATTCTTTTGCGGTCGATGAAATAAGTACTACTGGGGTCGTTGTATTCAACTAACTCTACTCGCGACAAATAGTAGAAATATAGTTTAAGTGTCAAGCATAAAATATTCGGGGAGATGGATGAAAAGATACTCCCCAAAATTTATCTGTTTGATTAATATTTTCTGTTTCATTCTAATATCTCACTGTGCTATTGTAATGTTCTCTCACTAGAAATAATAAATAGAGACACCTAATTTTTGTGTTACGAACACAAATTTATAACTTCATGATGACCTATGTGCTTTGTCTCAATAGTTTATTGTAGTACAGAATACGTTTATCGATTTTTAGGAAACACTTTATGTATAAACAGATGTACACAGCTGCTCTTTATATTTATTATACCCGTAGACAAGAGGCGTTTGCCCAAACTAGCTACGTTCAACAACCAAAAGCTAGATATATCTGACACAGAAAAGCAATGCATAATCTGACCATTACTACAGATTGCTGAAATCCCAACACAAGTCTGGCTTGTACCTATTCTTTTATTTATGATAATACCATACATAAAACAAGGTCTTAACAGTTGCGGGGGTGTACATATATATACTTTATTATAAAGCAGCAGGAATATCATAAAAACTGTTACTCAGAGTTTCACGTTCCCGTTCGTCGGACGTGAAACTCTGAGTAACAGTTTTTTGTGATATTTCTACTGCTCTTTAATAAAGCATATTACTCTACCTCTGGTATTCGAGTTCCATTTTTTCCAACTTGTTTCACATTTATGTGCTAACTCCGGTATATGTATGTATATATATATATATAAATAAGGAAGTCAAAACAAATAATGATAATTTGAAAGCGTATAATACGTACGTTTCATAACATTGCGTAGTAGAGAAGAGGTAATTCATTTCTTACACCAAACTTTCCCCAGTTAATACATTTCATTATTGTACTTATACAAGTCGATGTTAATATAAACTAACCAGTTCCAAACCATTACGTGGATTCTCTCACACGAATTTGGAATAGTTCTTTCTATTTGACAAGAATCGAAAATTCTTGCAACATGCATCTCTTCGAAGCATAACACAAATGGAATGTATGTATGTGGATACATATATATATATATATATATATATATATATATATATATATATATATATATATATATATGTGTGTGTGTGTGTGTGTGTGTGTGTGTGTGTGTGTGTGTGTGTTATGACTAAACCTAGTTTGGTATGTTATCTAGCATTCTAGAGCAATGCAACAATATCCAAACTTACTTTCTATTTAACGTTTACTCATGTGATATTTATAAAATTCTCATTCTGACTTATATTTGCCGAAAACTTGCCTGCTTCTCGAAGATAACCGATTTTATTTAACTCACAAGTGACAAGGTCCACCTACTTCTAAATACCATCAGTAGCATAACTTACTATTGTAAGCAGCAGAAATATATAATTGTTATGTCTTTAGCTTGAAGAGCTGAATTCTGAAAACCTGAATCAATCTACTACACTATCAAACTTTTGTAGAAGCATAACATAAAGAAGACAAATCTTTCAAGTGGCGATTCTACAATCTCATATCTTAGAGGTCTAAAGTTTCACCATCATTACTTATAACCTTTAATCTTAAAACTGCTGAAAAATCTAAAGATGATGTCATCATGCAGAACTATAATTACGTTAATAGTGATATAGGTTTCAGTAACCAGGTTGTTACAGAAATGATATATATGTCACCTTTATCCAACAAGTTAATTTACGTAAAATTTGTCTAGTATTTTCTTATATTTTAAATCTCGTTATATAATTTTTAAAGTGTTCACTCACTTCTAAAAAAATATAAAAAACTCTCTCTCTCTCTCTCTCTCTCTGTCTCTCTTATATACACGTATATATGTTATTCATCATAGTTAAAAAGATGGTGTTAGACTTTCAGTCATTTACTGTCTCTCTTACTCTTTCTTCACTCTCTCACTGCATATAGGTATATATATATATATATAAATATATATATATA
>NC_068987.1:29067064-29069248 GCF_001194135.2 Octopus bimaculoides | reverse complement strand
TATATAAATTCAATAGTAGGATGAATTCTTTTATAAGAATTTATCAAGTAGCTAGCGTGAAAAAAACTCATAAGGGAAAATATTCATCATTTATTCCCCAAAACATATTTATTTATATAAGGGCATTACTATACAAGAATGCCAAACGCTAAGAGGGACTCTAAGATCAAACTACCATAATAAACACATTTTTACCGAACGCGAGGAAATGCAACTCTTAAAGCTAGCCCCTTAGTGTGAGGCATACAAAGTATAGTAATGCCCTTATAGATATATATATATATATATATATGAATAAAAAGTTTTGAATGGTACAACATTGCACTATAATTCAAAAATTGGACTATATACCTGTTGTAATTTAGTTATCCATAGTCCGATGATATTTCGGAGTACAATTCCTTCTTCAGCGACCCCATCTAAGAATATCTGAAGAAGGAATTGTATTCCGAAATATCATCGGACTATGGATAACTAAATTACAACAGGTATGTAGTCCATTTTTTTGTATTTTAGTGCATTGTTGTACCATTCAAAACTTTTTATTCTTTACAAACAATACACAATGCTTCAAGCGGGCTACAATACTCCCATATATATATATGAAATACACACACGCACATATGTATGTACGTAACTACGTGAAGGTATATATCTAAATACTTGTCTGCCTGCTGTGGCATAGCATAGTTTGAGTGGAGAATTGTATAAGTATTCTTTTCTACTAAAGGCACAAGGCCCAACAATTTTGGGGAGGGAGCCAGTCGATTAGATCGACCCCATTACGTAAATCGTACTTAATCTATCCACCCTGAAAGGACGAAAGGCAAAGTCGACCTCGGCGGAGTATTGTATAAGTATTGTATAGGTATTGGTAAGCATTGTTCAAACCCAGTACTATACATATGCAAATATGGAAATGAATAAAGAAAGTGTGAAGGGTAAAAAAATAGTTTAGACTTTAATATCTATTTCTATATGTTCTCTTTTTTTCATTTAGTGAAGATTTTGAGTGGTCACCTACTTAGTAGCTAGTTTGTGAAGGAAAGCGTCTTCGTTTAACCCTCATCCTTTAAAACTTGAGAAGAACTTCCAGCTTTTTATACTCTCAGATATCATAGTCACATCTGATGTATGAATTAAAGTTTTGCATTATCTTCCCAAGAACCCATGTTCAGCCACACTTTGTACATATGTTCAGCGAAGAGGAATTCGGAAGGGAGAGAAAGTACTTTTTTCATATGTTGAGGGTTCGCAATTGGCGGTAACATTTACTGGTAGCAAGTTTATGTGTGCTTGATTAAATTTTTTATTAAGTGTAGTCCTAGACATTATTATGTGTAGTCCATAATACAAACACGCATCTATTTGCCTGTTTGTATGTTTGTTTGTCAATTGCATGAGTGTATAATACATGTTTGTGATTGATGGGTTGCTTATGCGGATATGTATAAGGATGTTATAGAAAATAGTAGTCTTGTATGTATGAATAGAGTGTGTTGATATATAATCAGCGTGTTTATGTAAAAGTGTATGTGTAGCTTATGTATGTTTTTGTGCCTTTCTGTTATTTGTAGATAATATCGTTTATCTTGTATTTTTTGGCCGTTTCAGTCATTAGACTGCGGCCTTGAAGAATTTTTAGTCCAATGACTCAAACTCAATAGTTATTTTTGTTTTGAAACCTAGTACTCATTCTCTCGGTCTTTTTTGCCGAACCCATAAGTCACAGGGACGTAAACAAACCAACACCGGTAGTCAAGCAGTAGTAAGGGATAAACACAGACAGAAAGACGCCCCCCCCACACACATAAACATGTGTTTGTGTGTGTTAGGGAATGAAGTAGGTAAAATCCAGAGTACATATATCTCATAGTTAGTGGAACTTCAGTAATATTAATTATCCAAACGAAGAGTAGACTGCAAGCTACTCTTCAGGCCAAGACTACCTTGATTGCATGAGCTAACACGCAAACTCCTAAATTTCATGTATGGAAGGTATCTTTGGCCTGAAAAGTAGCTTGTGATCTTTCCAACATTTTCGATAATTAAAACTTCCGAGGATCCGCTAGCTATGAAACATATTTATTCGCACATTCACGAACCATAAGTGCTAACGGTGAACTATAAAATAACCTTTTTTTTGCAGCTTATCGTACATATATGAACTATTTATATATATAT
>NC_068987.1:29061226-29066807 GCF_001194135.2 Octopus bimaculoides | reverse complement strand
GCTATAAAAAACCGTTGAATAAAAGGGAAGTTACAAATATAAATTCCTCTATTCCCCTAATACTCAAGTATCATACTTTTGTTGTCATTATTATTATTATTATTATTATTATTATTATTATTATTATAATAATTATATGCACACACACACATACACACACACACACACACACACACACACACACACACACACACACACAACAGGGCTTTTTCAGTTTCCGTATATCAATTTGACTCTTGGCCTGAAGCTGTAGTAGAAGACACTTGCTGAAGGTGCCACGCAGTGGGACGGAACTGGAAATCATGTGATTGGGTAGCAAGCTTCTTACTACACAGTCACACCTACATCTGTGTTTATGCTACTGACGTTGTGTGAATCATTTCATGTATATGTTAATGTCTTTATGTAACTGTTTGAGTTCGTGTGTTTATTTGGGTTGGGGTTGTTTATATATCATGTGTGTAATGCAGAAAATTATCTTTTTGATCCTTTGATGTCGGCTCTTCCTATCATTGCGTGTGTATATGTGAATATGTTGTAAGTGGTTGCTGTTTTTTGATATGTGCAGCTCTGTGTATGATTTCAGAAGTGTATATATAAATAGTTTTGTGTATACGTATACAATTGCGAGTGTATATATATGCTGAGCGTAGTGATTGTGTGTTTGTGTGTATATGTTCAGTGTGTGTATCTAACATTGTGTGTATTTGTATCATAAATAAATAAATGCGTGCAAGTAGTTGATGATGATTGGAATTGTATGGTCATCACTATGTGCTTATTTTCATATTGTATCTGTATATAAATTCCATAGTATATACCTGTGTACTTTTGTGGTTATATATAGGCAGATGGGAGTGTGTAAGTGTTTCTGTACAAGGTTTTGGAAAGTGTGTACATTTGACATTTGCCTAGTTTCGCCTACGTGTACATTAATATGAGTATAAGTGTGTTGAATTGCAGTGCATTTTCCGTACGGTGTTTCTCATACAAAATATGGGGCAAATGTGTGCATTTTTGTTCTGCATGCGCTAAAATGGTTTAATCTGCATGTCTTGGGTGTAGTGTGTGCTTATTTAAGAGTGCAAACGAAGAAAAGGCTTAAAAGTTAAATCTGTTTTTGTGAGCTCAAATGAGAAATATATGCTGTTTACCTTTCCTTGGTCGAAATTCGAGAGAATGGTGATTTAAATAAAATCGAAAACAGAAGGGTAGCAGGTCATATGTATCGTTGAGCAGCTGTGATATGTGACAGGTGATTCATTGTCAAATTGGATGTCGTTATGATGTGAATGTATATACTGATCCCTGTCCAGTTCACCTAATATAAAGCGATCTACGTGCATCTTCTTAATGAATGTACATTCCAACTATGTTGTCCACATTTTCTCATTTTCAGTTCTGGTTCTCAATTTTTATACCCACGACTAATGTTTTCAATCTTTTGAACTATCTCTCACTTTTTCGTTTTGTTTCTTCTGACACTTGCTTATTATGGAATATAAACTTTGTAAACTGTTGAAAGATTGCTTTATCACTCATAAACACTACTCACTTGAACACTCCACTCTTTTACAGAACTCGTCATCACTCTCATCTTCTTTCTTCATCAGGTAAGTTGTCGCAATATATCACTAAGGTGGCTATGTGAATCAGAATGAGCCACAGATGTGCTAAATATATTCATTAGCTGCGTTGAGGCTCGATGTGAATATCTCTTTGAAATCAAAGAGAATGAAAACAACTGTGGACAGTTGCTTCGAAACTTCCAGCTTGTATATACTTATAAATTTACATTTATACGAAAAACAAAATTAGTGCTCTTGGTTGCATGAGTAAATACCCAGCTGAAAATATAGACAAGCTAGGGTTTTAAGAAAAAGAAGTCAACCAACGTACACATCACATATGCACTCTGTAAGCGAAACAGTATAAGTATGCAAGACTTTTGTCAACTTTAAAGTGTGACACTATTTTTCATACCTACATTTAAACGATGGATTTTTTTATCTTTCTTAGAATGCAGCTCCTTTTTCAGAGGAAGAGTTCAAATAATTAAAAGCAGAATAGTACATAAATGCACACACACACACACACGCACGCACACACACACGCGCGCGCGCACACACACGCATGCAAACATACCAAGCATACTAGTCGGTGTATCTGTGTGCGTTAGTGTCTTTGTGTATGTATATGTACTCACACGCAATATGTGTGCATTTGTGTCTTTATCCACTTTTCTTTTTACACTTGTGTCTATATTGTGGTATTTTACAATTCATTACTTAGTGGTTGTGAGAAAAGGCAGAAAGACTAAGTACCAAATAGAAACATATACTAGTGTCGTTTAAAAAAAATCGTGCATCCAGTGGAATTATAGAAAGCAGTATAAAAATTAATAGATAATCGTATTTGAGAATATTTCATTTAATATTCTGGTTTCAAATTCCTTACTTTGTATATTACTCATATTCTATTTTGTTGTATGTTTTATATTTTTTTCATCGAAATGAACTTTATCAATCAAATTTCAGCTATAGTAATTTAATAGATGTTACATCTGTACTGTTTTAATGCATATTATTTATGTAAGTATATATTTATTACGTATGTACGTATATAACTCAATTTTTATGTAATTGTGTATGTTGTATGTGTGCGTATGAAATTTCTGCAATTAGAGGTAATTTCTTTCTTTGTTAAGAGGATGTAAAAACAATATTTTTCATTATTCTAGAAGCGATTAATCAGTTAAGCGGTCGTCTGAATTTCAGCATGAATCGATTAAAAATCTTGTAACAAATGCATTCTTGCTTCCACTGGATAGCTTCGTGATGGAAACTACACGCCTATTGTTAAAATAATAAAAAAACAAATTTAAAATCCAATTTCCATCTTACCATCGTTGAATATAATAATGTGGAGATTATAGGAAAATAAAATCAAGTTGGTATAGTTACTCAGTTACTACTACATTACTTGTATTGTCTGCTTTTTGAAACACTTCCTTTAGTGTTTTAGTTTGCACAAGGCAGTGGTACGTAGTCTCTGTGTAGGTCATATATGATCAATAAGACCAACACTTGAGGCGTGTCTCTTGAAGGTTGAGAACTGCAGTAAAAACAGAAAAAAACAAGAGCAGGGAAGATATATAAGTGACCTGACGATCAAATCATTTGAGTAGAAAGGAGAGAGTTTGTGCTGTGGGATCAGAAGGACGGGTACTATAAGAGTAACATGGATGATAAGATTAAAGTAAATGCTTGAGTGGAAAGAAATCAAATTAGAAGTGGCACAGAACACATCACACCCAGAGAGCACCTATGACTTTAATTATGGAGAAACAGCATAAGTTTCGGGGTGTCTTGGTGAGGGACTTCATAACAATACGGCAGTCACATGCCACTTGTTATGCGGTCTAGGATGGTTTTACCTAGTGTAAAACCATCGCCTCAAATGTGGAAGAGGGGCTATAAATATTGCAATACCAACATTTCCAATCAGAATATTACAGCAAAATAGTGATACCAGGTAGAAAGAAAAAGAAAAAAAAATGCAGAACGCTTATCAGTGATTGAAGCAATTAACAATCAATTAATAATGACTTCTAATTATTTTTACATAGATTAGCAATATTTTGCTATATTCATTAGAACTGCTATTTATTTTTTATATAATATCTTCTCTCTTGTTCTGAAACTTGTATCATTCAAATTTACTGGTTCATACAATTTTATAATATCATAAGATAATAAATTCGATAATAAGGAATGTGTGTCCTCTATGAATATCTAATATCTCTGCTTCGAGGAATGTCAGTTCGATAGATTTCCAATACGGCCTAATAAATATGGAAAGTACAGCCATTATCTACGAAGCCCTTCATCATAACCACAAGTGAGACAAAATTAGAGGGATGCTTCAACCATGTGTTGTTCAATTTAGTGAAGGACTTGGCCAATCAGTAGTGAATCTTGTCTCACGGCCATACAATATCTATTATCTGTCAAAAGTGAGCTGAGTGGAGAGGTTTCGGTTCATGGAATAGTCAGATGCATTGAATGCCTAGAGTCACAGACGGCTTTAAGAATCTCAAGTAGTTTAAACATTCAATTGAAATTACTTATCGCATTTACTTTCGCTCCATCATTCGTTTATTTCTGTCATATTTGTTTTCTCTTACGCACATTTTTTTTTATCTAATTTCTTTAAAGATAGTTTCCTCTCCACTCCACAAAGATTTCTAACAATATGAATAAACAACTAAATCTAATAATAATATTTCACATCAAGTTGGAAAATTTATTTCTTTTGAGTGTTTTCTTAATAGAATAATATTGTATATTTTCTGTTTATCACTCTCATTTCTAAATTGCAACGTAATGTCCAGGGTTAAAAATGATTTCAAGGATGTGTATATGTATATAATGCAATGCACGTATAAACACTCACACACCCACACACACATTCATGCACACCAGTACACAAGTACACAGACATATATGCGTGTGTATGTATTCGTATGAATATATATCTTAGCATAGAAAAAAAGCACCCTCAGTTGTCTGTCTACGGATCGTTACGTTTTGAGTTCTAATTTGCTAGAGACCTGCTTTGCCTTTATATTCTCAAGATTGATAACGTAAATATCAGTCGTTAAAATACGTACTGGCGACAAGCTCTTTAATATAACCCACCAAGTCTTCAGGCTAATTACCAATACGAACAATATCTATCTATCTATCTATCTATCTATCTATCTATCTATCTATCTATCTATCTCTACGGACGGACGGTAGACATGTCGGCTCCGTAAGTTTTGCCTTTTTCATGTTTTAAAAAGTTTGTTTGTAAAGTTTATTTTATATACAAAGTTGTATAACAACTTGTAGACTCTCTGGTGCAAGTTTTTTGCGACGGAAATCTGCCCTGTGTGGCACATTTCCAGGATATAAAAACCAATTTTTTTTTGGAGACGATGGCGTCTTGTAGCCATGAAAATCTTTGTGACACGAACGCTGCATTTTGCAGTGTTTCGTTCGAAAAAAAATTTCCTAGTCTTCCTTCCTCACAGTTAAACGAGAGAATGGAGAAAAAGAAAAAAGAATTTACACACACAAATTCAAGTGTTAACACCGCCACCACCACCACCAACAACAACAAAAACAAAACTGTAACCAAGGTTACAAAACAGAACATAGACAATGTCTCCAAAGAATCTGACGTCAGCACCAATTCTGGTGACGTCACCATTACCACCACCCCCAACAACGACAACAACAACAACACCAGCAGCAGCAGCAGCAATAGTTCAACTCAACCTTTGCTCTCTTCACCAGCAGGAAGCGAAAGAGAGGAAGGAAAAAGCCACAACACCACTGACACAAATACCACATCTGGCACCAATACCAGTGCCAGCACCAGCAACAACAATAACAACAATAACAAAAACAAAAACTTCGCTGAAGCTTTGAAGCAAAGTGAAACTGTTGTGTCTTACACAACAAAAGAAATAATAGAAACGAGAAAATTAATCACCAAAGAAAGCGGTGAAGTACACTTAAACATACCACAACAC
>NC_068987.1:29049952-29055831 GCF_001194135.2 Octopus bimaculoides | reverse complement strand
TAGAAAAACTCTACATTTGTATTTTGTCCACTCCGTGTTGAGCCCTGTGTGGCTAATAAAGAAACCTATCTATCTATCTATCTATCTATCTATCTATCTATCTATCTATCTATCTATCTATCTATCTATCTATCCATCTATGTATCTATCTGTCTGCCTGTGTGTCTGTCTGTCTATCTAGATAAATAAATATATAGAAAGATAGATGCTTTGAGCATATCGTTTTAGGGCAAAATGTGGTTTATAGTAGTGTGGTTCATGTACATGTCCGTGCATGTGTCTGTGTGTGTACGTGCGGGGATAAACGCTACACCCAAGAAACTACGTGGTCTTAGGTTCAATCCCACTGAGTGGTATCTAAGGAAGTGGCTACTCCATTATCACAGTGATTGAAGCACGATAGAAGGACAGTATGTAGAGGTCTGTTTCTGTTCGTTGGCGGGGTGGGAGTTTGGTACCGCCACCTAGCTTGTTAAATTGTAGGCGGAGCTCATCCTGTAGCAAGTATTCTGTCCAGATCTCTCACCAGTAGATAATATGATTCATTCTGCACACCAGTCTTGCATAGCCAGAAGAATGCTACAGATGCAATCCTTCTTTCCCAAACTACAATACTGTAAATATTTAATCAGTCAAAACAATCACCGACGTTGTTTTATTGCATTTCTACTGACGTCTTATTCGTAGAATATTTTATGAATTCCGAATGAATTAAAACTCAATTTCGTGTGCAGAAACTGTTGATATCCATATACACTAGCGTTAATATCTTTGATGGAAATATCGTATATAAGTTATAGGCACAAAAGTAAACATTTCCTTGTCAACGTAAGTTAGTGCTTTGCTGTATGTGATACTACCCTGACTTGTATACGACACAGAAAAAGAGAATACTATTGTTCTGGTTAAAGTTGACGCCATTAAACAAAATGAAGCGTTCATATATTCTTTCATATCATACTGAGATGAACGTTAATATATTCGGAAAGCTGCTTCTTTTTTAATTATGTACATACTCTTAAAAATATTGACGTAGATCACATTTCACAAAATACATTTATGTTTAGAAAATACTGTCCTGGCATTAGAAGAGAAAGTATCATAATTTCATTGTCTATTTTGGATAAGTAAAGTTAATTTCTTATTATATACATTTAATGAACTATACTACCTCCAATTAATAAATATACCTCAGTTTCACTCAACTATATTATGATTCTGTCTTTTACGTTTCGAATAAATTTTTCTTTAAGAGATGATCATTTTAATATAGATCATATTTGGCAATTTTATCGGTATTAGCATGTGGAATGCGACCGTACTGATGCACCTGCTTTAAGGTATTTGTTCGAGCATAAATTCGTCGGTAGTCATACTGATTTCATTATACGCTTATGGATTTCTACGTATTTTTTATGTTGCCACTGTTTGATATGAAATGACCTTACTCGACGCAATCATTTATAAAGGCTTATACCAGATATGCACTTACCCATACATATACACACAGACAAACAATTATACTTAAAAACGCATACACGCATACATTCAATATCCGGATACACGCATATATTTCTGTGCAACTAACATTTTGTGTCGATGCCCGTTCATCTCTCTCTCTCTCTCTCTCTCTCTCTCTCTCTTTATATATATATATATATATATATATAACAGCAAAGCAGGATACACCGGAAGGGAAACTTTTAAAATATGTTGCACTAGTGTAATGAGAAAGAGTCTTGAGTCTTGGCGCCTCGAACAATTGTTCTACGCCAAGAGAAATAAAATAATGAGTTGATTTGGTGAGAATTATAAAGAGAATGAGAAAATGTTTGGAAAAAACATTAGGCTCCAGGTGGGAAGGCAGTTCTACAAGTAACTTAAGAAGTGTGCAGGAGATGTGTTGGAGTTTTCATGTATAGAGGTGTAAGTGTGAATTGAAATAGGCATAGAGGAGACGGTGTGTCTGTGTGGTTCTATGAGGTGTGTGTACGTGAGACGTGTGCCAGTGTGGGTGTGTAGTGACCTGAAATAGTGTGGGTAGATGAAGTGAAATTGTAATGGTATGAATGTGAGAGCAATGCGTAAAGATATGCCAGGCAATGCGTAGAGATATGCCTGGCAAGTTCTGTCCAATTTGTTCTCTCCAAAACTTTGAACGAGTGTATTGAACCTCTGTTAGGGGTGTGCATTATTTCCTCTCCTTTTCATAATTTTTATGATCGAGATTGACATGTGCAGCCCTTGTTGAAATCGTATTAGAGTCAATGGGTGTAGGATCGGCTGATATTTGTAGAGGACAAGGTGGCAGTTGACTCATCAGGAGGTGATCTCTGGCATTAATTGAATGAGTTTGAGACGAGTGCTGCAAGGCCGGGATAGGAGAGGAATTAGTGTTGTGAAGACTGAGACAGTCCTTTCAAGAAACCTCTCCAAAAGCAGTCTTTATGATTGTGGAACATCATTGAGGGAAGTGAATAAGTTAAATATCTCGGAGCGGTGTTTGGGAGTGATGGAGAAGATGTGGTAGAATTAGAACAAATGCTGAAGCAGTCATACACACGTTCCAGCATTCGATGCTCAGAAAAGAAGTTGGTAAAAAAAAAACAAAAAAAACTCACAAACTCGTTGTCTTCGATTCGGTTTTCGTGCCTATCCTCACCTATGCGCATCACTGTTGGGTAATAACGGAATAAGCATTACCGTGAATATAAACAACTGAAATAGGTTTCTTTCGAAGGATCTTTGGAATAATGTCTCTCGACAGCTTGCGTAACTCGGATATCAGGATATCGATCGATGCCGAACTTAATTCTTCCCGTCATTGGTCAGTGACAACTCCGGTGCTATGGACATGAGACTAAAATTTCACAGAAACGAATTGTAAGATGAATTGTGGAAGCCATGCTGACAGGCAGGAAACTAATAAGTAGACTAAGAACGAAACGATTGGATAGTATGCATAATATCAGTTAGTCGTGCTTGGAAATCCAGTCGAAAAATCTAATGACCGTTGTTTCTAACATGACCTGTAATGGAGGTGACAGATGATTTTATCCTCAAGTCCTTCCCAGGAATAGTGGCAAAGTCATTTTAAACTATTAATACATCCAAAATAGATATTCACGTCAATTTTATTTTTCATACATTTGTATATTTTTTGCAGGGAGTAATACATTTCAAATCAGTTTGATTTAAGAAATTAATGCAGCTATGAATATAGCACATTTTCCTGTCATGGAGATGGCTGGTGGGAAATGAATAATATTATTAATTCTCGTAGAAATGCTCCTTATCACCCTAATTTATCAATCAAGTTAGATAACTTGACAATTACAGCGGAAAAGTTTTCCCGTTGAAAACTGTTAATTTCATAATAAACTGCAAGTTTTACTCTCATTCATAATTCAAGGCATCCATGTATAAAATCCGGATGATCCTACTCATTAACGTGCGTAAACATACAGACACTATGAAATTAATTGTGAGAAATTAATTTTTTCTGACCTCTTAAGTCATTCAGTTAACTTCAAATATATTCTAATTCAAATACACCAGCAGAATTTCGAATCACTTTCGATAAATGTTACAATTTTAAGTTCTCGTTTATTCCTTTCGTATTCAAAACTGAGCAAACTATCATTTTAATTTTAGGTTTTATAAAGTCACTCACCCAAAACTTATAACTTTATAGAACGATAATTTCATCAAACGATTAGGTTCACAATTCCTTTTCAATTTCATACAATCAAACACGCGCGCGCACACACAAAAAAGCTCATACGCGAATATTTTCACAATCGCCATTTACAAAAAGAAACTATGTATACTCCGTTTCCTATATCTGAGGTCCTAGTATGAAACAATAACATTTCATATAGGCCAAATAAGATGATCACTTCAAACTGCAATTTCTGGAACCCACCTAATTTTCTACTTGACCAGACATGCATGTTTCGTTTAGTCCGCTGCGAAGCAAGGTCATTTCTATTTCGCCAAATAGAACCGCATGAAAAATATATTGAACTGTGCACAAGTAACTTCAATGTGAAGAGGCATAAGACTCTTCTTTGAAAGTAGCTACTCACTGTAACTCCGACTCCATTTTTTTATGAAATAAATTTCTTGAACTTGACTAAATACGATGCCTGAGCACATTCGACATCTTTACTTTCAAAGATCAAATATATTTCTTACAATTTCTTTTTCTACCACTGACCCATAATTTGTTCTGACTGTCATAGAATTACTATTGAGCATACTTATTTATATAAAATATGTTTCGGATGAGAATGTTGGCAGTCACTTCGGAATTTTCTGACATTTTTATAGTTATTCAGATAGAATAAAGAACATAAAGAAAATAGGTTCCATCACGAACCCTCACATTTGTATAAAAGATTAGTCGTCCCGAAGATATGTACGAAAGGTGGCAATATACTGGTATCAGAGTTCATAGACAGTCTTAATAAAAAGTTAGCAGAAATAAAAAAAATAAAATTTACCCCCCCCCCCACCACCACCAGAAACAAAAGTGAATGGGTGATGAATTGGAAGGCAATCATTATGAAGATGTGTTATATCTATATAATTCATAGTGATGTGATAGACTCTCCGAAACGAAAGTTTGATATGAAAGTTGACATGATAGTCTCGAATGCTAAAGAAATCTTATGCTTCATAGAGAGCTACCAGGAACACTGAACACCAAACCAGTTTGCTCTTAATGCTGTAGCATGTTTTTGATAGTGCATATTCGATATTTACTTTAATATTTGAAATTTGGATTTCATTTTGACATAACTCTTATCATGGATGATCTCATCCTTAATATACGAGCTCAATTTCCCATTTCTTTTTTTCAGTAACAAACCGTTCATTCATTGAATCAACCACTACTACTGCTTCTTTCAGTAATGTAGGCTACGCAGAAACAGATTTTCTAATTTATAACAACAAATAGGCACAACGAACCAAACCGTTAACTATCACCCATTACAATTCACCACTCGTCGCGTTCTCCCTCTGTTTTGTAATTCAGAACGAAGACATTCTCTAATATACTATGATGACATTATCCGGTTTGCCAATTCTTTGTTGTCATCTATATATCGTCCAGTCGTTCAACCAAACTCTTCCTCTTATTTACTGCTACACGATATAATTTGTTTATTCTCCAGCCAGGTAAATTTTATGATATATCGACGAACCCTAGAGGTTTGTAAAATGCCAAAGTATTGTACGTACATTTGTGTGTATGTGTACATTAGATAGTATGCATATACCTATATACATGCATATATACCTACAGAGACATATATGCATATTAGTCTACATATCTAACTCTAGGAAGAAGACCAGTCCGCAACTGTTCTGTTTCCAGTTGGAAAAGAATGGTCTTTTCCTTAATGGTATGTTGATGTTGGCGAATTGTCTATTGCCTGAAATTAAACCCTTTTCTCATTGAGAATAAGTTGCAATTGCTGGAATTGTAGTTATATGTTTTTGTCCAGAAGAAAGATGGAATGAATCAGTAAGTTATAGTGTATGCCATATAAAAAGTCTTCACTAATCTCTATTGAATTTGTCTATGTATGTATGTATGTATGTATGTATGTATGTATGTATGTATGTATGTATGTATGCATGTATGCATGTATGTATGTATGTATGTATGTATGTATGTATGTATGTATGTATGTATCTATCTATCTATCTCTTCTCACGGACGTGCTGTCACATCGGCTGCGAAGGTAAACGTTTATTTGACCTTTTATTGTCCACATTTTGTTGGAATTTTAAAATAATTTTGTTGCGAAGCACCTAGGCTTCATTTGTGTGTATTTTCAAGGGCAGGAATTGGCCCCCAGGGGCAGTTT
>NC_068987.1:29046477-29046891 GCF_001194135.2 Octopus bimaculoides | reverse complement strand
AGGATGTCCACAGTTCCACATAGTCAGCTACATGGATCACAAACTTGTGACGTATACGCTAGACTTAGATAAGGCACATAGGCAGGGTCCCGGTTACTGGAAACTAAACGCGTCTTTCCCGTCGAGACAGGTTTTCAGAGACCGGATTAGCACGTTAGTAAAGAGGGCTTTGATCGGAGCCATCGTCAACAACAAATTGTGGTTTGCAGTAAGGGCGGAAGCAATAAGGTATAGCAGGGCACTAGCTGTAGAGAGGAACAGAGTAGAGGAGGTGCTAGTGATAAAGTTAGAAGAGGCATTGCGAAGTGGCATCGCATCCGACGTTTTAGCGGCGAGGTTGGCCCTCGACCAACACTTCAATGCTAAACACGAAGGGTGTGCTGTCAGGGCAAGGATGCGTGCTCTGAGGAATGA
>NC_068987.1:29036858-29044716 GCF_001194135.2 Octopus bimaculoides | reverse complement strand
GAACGACTGCTGTCGCGTGTGGGACGAGTCGGTTTATCAACCGAGTCTATCGTCAATATCGTCACGCGTCCTTCCTTTAAACGGGAATGAAGAGCTGTATTTATCGTACTTGTGGCTATGGCGAAAGAATGCATCTGGTGGACGCGTCTGAAAGGATCAGAGACAAATACTTTTCTCTCTGGCCAATCTCTCATCAACTTTTTCAAGTATCACTTGAAAAGGAAGGTGAGAGTAGAGAGGCAAGTGTTGTCTAGCAAATGTTTCGAAAAAAGATGGATACATGTAGCAAGAATGGCACGTATAAATGACGAAGCCACCTTGACCATGATTCTATAAAACGTTTTAAAATTTTGTAAACAGAGTTACTTACGTTTCTTGCATAAATAAAAGAAATTTTATTTAACAAACTGTGACACTAAGGACCGAGGTTACCGTGGTCTTTTCGTAGGTTTTTGTTTCCAGGGATAACCTCCCCATTTATTGGGAATTTTCTGTATTATTTCGTATTTTTTGTAAGTACCCCAAACGTTTTGCGATGTTTTTTTTTCATCGTTGTCCCCACTTTTGTTTTTTTTTCTGCTTTGTTTTCGCCCCCCTTGAAAAGAAAAACTCTACATTTGTATTTTGTCCCCTCTGTGTTGAGCCCTGTGTGGCTAATAAAGAAACCTATCTATCTATCTATCTATGTATATATGGTTCAAATGTATAAAAAACAAAAGACAACGACAGGTGAAGGAGTAAAAAACAAAAGTATTAGATTAACGCTCGGGAACAATGGAAAAGTCCTTGACGTTTCCAGACTGCACCCTTTGAGAGAATGGGATGAGTGAAGAAAGTGAAAAGTGAAAGAGAACGGCGAGAAATACACACGCGCGCACGTGAGTATGGCGAAATCTTTCGTAATTCAAAGTAAGGTGCTCTCAACATTTGTGATTTTGTTTACTGCGAAATGTTAGTGAAAATAAACTTGCAGCAGCCAGGATTAACTAAACACGTCTAAATTATAAGAGATGATTCTTATAATTTTACCATTTAAAATTCTTTTACACAGTCTCTTTTAGAAAAATTGATGCTGTGATTAAGGAAATTGATTTTGCACTTTAAATGAAAAACGGATTTCATGTGAAATCCAAAATTATTTCATACCACCTCATTTGTGAGATCCTTAATGTTAATATATCGAATGCTGTTTTTATGATTTTTGCCCAGAGATAAATATCTTTAACTCCAATATTAATTAATAAAATCTTATTCTTTCTTTTCCTAGATGGAATAAATACAGAACATGATAAACGGAATCAAATATATCCAGACCTAATCATTTTTTTAAACATGCATCTTCAGTACTGATCTAGAACCGTATAATTTTAGTGTGCTCTCAGTATCCTTAGTCTGTTAACACAAATGCTGTTCCTGATTCTAATACTTCAGAAACTACCATTTCTAATAAAAATGATGCTGAATCTTCAACGGCTTGGGGATACGGCAATTACTTCGTGCTTTCAAATACTTACATTTTCATCATGGTTAGTTTTTAGTAATACTTCACGAAATTCTCTGAGAGGGTTTTCCAACTTAGAGAAGGCGTTTAGTGAAAATTTTCTACGTTTCCTGGAAAATTTTTCTGTACTCACAAAAAGTGTAAGAAGTGTGACGTGAAATATTGAGACATACAAATTGGATAATCACACTTTCGATCTATACTGCGGTGGTGGGCTTGCAAAATCGTAGGCATGCCGGGAACAATGCTGGATTCAAATACCGCCGTGGTCGGCTTTGCCTTTCATCCTCGCAGGGTCCATAAAATAAGTATCAGATGTAACCGACTTAGCCATTCTGCCGAAATTGCTGGCCTTGTGCCAAAATCTGAAACTAATATTTCAATTTGCACTACTTCAAAGAATGCAGAATGCACACTTTGCTCTGATATTATGTGTCTTACTAAAGAACCTGTATTGTACAAACGTTTCCACTAGCATCTAAAAATGCGAAGCCACCGAAAATATTCAAGACATCGCATAGCATATAATTTGCTAAATTTGAAGGTTGCAAAATTATCGAATATTTGTATCACAGTCTCAAAATATATTTGCGAATAAATATATAATGTGACTGTGCACAAACACTAATTTAGTTTCTAGGGCAGAAACGTTAAGAATGAAGGTTGTGGTTTTTATTCTTCACGAAATAGACTGTGTTCCACGCAAGAAATCTGATTTCCTTTCCTGTTCCTTTCTATTAACTTATCAAAATATGGAAATATTCATTATTGAAGTTATTGATCAAGATCAGAAATAGTTTATCTAAAATGGGAAAGGAAGACAATTTCTAATCTGAATACATGTCTCTGCTAAAAAATATTTGCATTAGTTCTAATAAATGAGTTAGAGATAGATGTAGATTAGAAGTTGGAAAATGAGATAATTACAACTCCAGTTTCTTAATAATATTCTAGAGCTCACTTTTAAGTATGTTGGAACTAATGAAGGTTCCCATGAAAATAAAAATTCATATTAATTCAAATGATGTGCGCAGATTTCTACGATTAGACTGTTAGTCTAACACTACTATCAAATAAAATTCTGATATAAAAGCTTTAATTAGAATCTGGTGTATATGATACACGCAAGACTATAACCTCAATAGCATTCTTCTCTTTCAAGTTTTCCTGCAATATTCTAATCAACAACTTTTGGAATTCCACATAAATCATTCTTATATTAATAACGTTTTTGTCATTCTTGTTATGGCTCAACCAACGGTACAAGGGCAGCATACATGATCTTTCAAGTTTTCTTTTGCAAAACGTCTGAAACTGGAGTGTGTGTTTGTGTATGTTGGAACACAGAAGAAACCACAGCTCAAATTCACATTATTCTCAGGTTATAAAGCTGGTTCAAATGTTGTCGGTAAAAAAGACGCCGTTAAAGAAATCAGAAAATCCAGATGGTGGTATTAAAACAAACAGGAATTACATTTCATCCGGCAACATTCTGCACAATTTCCTGTTTGTCCAGCGTGCCTCATAAGGCAGGGAACAGTACAAGGCTTCGACCAAATATATCAAAAATGCCATGAAGTCTGAATATTTAGCGCTCTCTACACATATAACCTATATACTTCCCAATCGTAGAATATAAAATAGAATCAACTGGTGTAGCGCAACAAAACTATTTTTGCATTTGTCTTTTTTTAATTTAAAAAAAAATTATGTTTTATCTGTGAGGCGTAAATTGTATATGCAAATAAGATTATTATATTTACTATTTTTTACTCTTATTTTGCGTAGTCATAAATGTTTAAAACGAATACTTAGAAACTATATAAGCACTATACATTACATTGAACAGTGGAAATAGATGAAATGTTTAGTATTTTCTACATTCAAATTCCATTTGGTATTATCTCAACTAAATTCGACATAAATAAATTTTGGAGACTAAGGTGATAAATGGTTTCAGTAAAATATAGTTATGCTGCAAAATTATTGTAACGATTAGTTTGTTTTTTATTGATATTTTGAAAAGATAATTCACTCACTTGTTCGTTATACATAGCTACTGGTATGCAAATTCACTTTTAACACTCGCATATGTGTCTATGTGTACATAGTTGGGTATATATCTATATAGATATTTTATATACATCACAGACGCAGACACAATGTGTGTCTATGTGTTTATGCAGTACACTGAACAGAGATAACACTTTCAGATTACAGCTTGGCTCAATCGACTATTTGTTAAACAGAAACGTCAGCTGTACGTCCACGAAATATTGGAAAAGAAAGAAATAGAAAGTAGAGTGAATTATTCTTGTAAATGGTTTAAATTCTGGTTATTATCTTTAATATATCGGAGAAGTCCTCTTTGAAATGTCGGAGTGAAAACTAGTTATAAGCCAGCAGGTCGACAATTATTCACTATCATATTTAAGATTAGTGCAGGTTGGCACATGATGTCTGACTGACGATGTGACAATGTGAACTCTCGCATGTTTCGCGATTTACAATTAAACGCTGAAATTGACGGGTAACTTTCTAGAAAGTGAAGACAGAATCAAGTCTGGCATTGGTGGAATACACATTTGAAATAAATGTCTCCACGTCTTAGGTAGTTTCTTAATGTGTTGCCAGACGAGACATCAGCTTGGCATGCAATGTTTCTCTTTCGGCATTTACCCTTTAAAAGGAGATATATATTTTGGTAATTGCATGACGGATATTTCCACCAATTGTGTTTATTTTCGTATTTTGTATGATAGTGGAAATGATTTTATAAAGTTGTTGCTTGCATCCATATTGTTGGTGGGGTTGGAATGGATGACCTATCTGGATAAGATTTCCGAATGGGTTATGTAATGTTATAGAACACTGTTTTTATGCTATATGCCTCTGCAAACAAAATCAGTGTTTGAAAATCATGTACAATATAAATAAGAATGAAACGATACCACAGACAAAAGCACAAATATGCCTATCATAAAAACAAAATCCGAATCAGTTCAAATCAAGTGCTTTAAGTTAATAAACAATACAGAAATAAAGGAAAAAGCAGAAATTAAACTTTCCTACACACTCTTCTCCGTTTAAAGATAATAATATTAATCACTAACGTATTTATATTTGCATACAAAGCAAGAAATTTACACGAGGCAAGATTAAATATCTTCAGGTATGTTATATGCAGCAACATAACAACACCTAGAAATTGATCACCAGCTAGAGAGACATAACGCAGGTATTCACGAAACAGCAATCAGGTCCCTCGTAAACGCTATGCCAAAAAGCATGTCTTCATCACATTGAAGGACGAAAGAAAATCTTCAAAATCTCAATGACATATACATAGGCACAGGCATGACTGTGTGGTAAGACGGTTGCTTCCCAATCATAAAGTTCTGGGTTGAGCCCCGCTGCGAGTTACCTTGATCAAGTGTCTTCTATATCCTTGAGTCTACCTGGGGAATTGTATTTGGTAGACGCAAACTGAAAGAATCCCGTCGTGTATATATATATAAATATATGTGTGTGTGTGTGTGCGTGTGCGTGTGTGTGCATCTTTGTGTCCGTGTTTGTTTTTTTCCTACCACTTGGCAACTGTTGTTGGAGTGTTTACGTCTCCATAACCTAGCGGTTCGGCCTAAGATCTCGAAAGAATAAGTACCAGGCTTTAAAAAGTACTTGATTCGTTTCACTCGTTTAAAAATTCTTGAAGGTAGCTCTCCAGCATGGCCGCAGTGTAATGACTGAAACAAGTAAAAAATAAAAGACGAAAGTTGCTATAACATACTAAATATTATTTTAGCATTGCAAATTAAACTATCTAGTCTTAATTTTAAAATGTTTTTGTAGCACGGTATGGTTCAAAACTTTATACCGCTTAAGAGCTTCGGAATCATAACAAATACACATTTACCAGGATGATTCATTTCGTGGGAAGATTCATTAACATAACGCATAATTCTCGCTGATCATCCTAAATACCAATATATCCATCAAAAAGTCATGCTGGGTTAAAAAAGAAACCTCATCGTTTATATCTTTATGTTAAGCCGGTAGCAATATGTGCGATGTTAGGCTTGTTCTTACTAAATCTATTCAAAATCTCTGTTAAAAGCATTTACGCCAGTCTGCACATGAACAATGGGATAAGGGTTTCAAATATGGCAAGCGATGGTACAGATGATATAGCAGGAAAACAAATAACTACAATATTCGATATATCTGGCCTGGGAGTGACAGGTGAAGAGAAACATAAAACTGCATATTTAATGAATATCACGCACTAAACTTGATATTGTCTGAGGTATATCAATCAAACAGCGATTCATTCTAGTGTCTTTGTCCAGCCAGCCACTGATCGGAAGAACGCAATAAATTATAACCCAATAAATATACATTCAACTGAGTCACATAGAAGTACACAAGGAAAGATATACTCCAATCTGAAAAAAAGAACTAAACACTTACCAATATACTTAAAATGCATTACGAATTAAAGTGTTTGTTGTCTACACAACTATACAACATTGTTGTATAAAAGGAATATTGCCAAATATTTTGTAACCGTAATATCCATTTTAATATAGGCACGAAGGCTGAAATTTGGGAGTGGGAGGACTAGTCAATTTTATCGATTCCAGTGCTGAACGGTTACATAATTTATTGATTCCGAGTGGGTGAAACGTAAAGTCAGCGAAAATGAACTCAGAACATACAGACAGGCGAAATGCCACCAAGCATATTGCCCAGCGTGCTAATGATTCTCCTAGTCCGCCGCTTTTTTGGTGCCCATAACAAGAAAGTATTTTCAGAGAAACCATTAACTCTACCAATAACTTAACATCAACATTATAAAGACGTGCTACATTTATATGACAAAGATATATAGACATTAAGGTCAACAATGCAAAAATATTCAAACAAGTCTAGATCACTGGGAACCGATAGACAAATCCAGAATATATATCACTTTAAAACATATATATTTACAACTTTTGAAATCCATCTGTACATAGGGCGCCAATATGATTAGTCAGTGCTAAACTACGTACGGATATTTTGATGTATATCTACGTGCCATATAATCTTTATTTCAATAAAATTATAAATTATGCATCAATTTATTCATAAATATAAAAATTAAATTAAATTCAATATGATGGCACAAAACCCAGATCGAAAAGAATTTTAAGGGTATTTATATTATGCCTGACAAAAGACATCAGATTGTTTATGACAAAGTGTCACACCATTGCTTTCTCTAACTCGGTAATGCGTACGTAAACAGAATAGCCGATTGAACAAAACCATGGTTCCATGCTTCATCCTTTTCTTGCATAAATAATCGTGATTCAGAATCTACACGCTTAAAAAAAGAAAAATTGTAATGATGACCTCAGTATTTGTGTTACAATAAATATAAACTATGTATGTATACATATATACATACAGGGAGCGGTGAATAGACTGTCGTCTAAGTAACGCAAAAGGGAAAATAACGCTGACATCTCTTCTGAGATGTCTCCTTGTTTAAGTTGGCGAATGCTGCCATAATCCTTGCCTTCAGTTCACCTTTGCTGTTACAAAGAGTTTTGATGGTTTCTTGCTCAAATGCGCCAAACGCATAATCAAACGGGTTGCAGCCTGGGGAGTTAGGTGGCCAGACGTTAGGGGTGATATAGTCGCAGAAATTATCTGACAGGATGACTGGTTTCTCCTGCATGTGTGGCATGGTGCAGTGTCATTTTTCTAGATATAGGGCATTCCAGAAGCCACCCTCTTGACCCAGCGCTGCAATACCTCCTCCAGGCACTTGATGCAGGCCTCCATGTTGAATCTGATGCCTTGTGGGAAGATGAATGGATGCATAACGCCACCATCACTGGTGATCACTCCCAATACCATGATGTTGACTCGATGTTTGATTTTTATCACTCTCGGCACATATCCTCAGATTGCACTATACTCACACTGACACCCAAACTCTGAAATATTCCTATTGGTGCTTACGGTGGGAATGCCAATTAGTACAGCATGTCATTTCCAAATTTCTGTTAGAGTGAATTGCGTCATGGCGCTGTTTTTCTCACGGATGATACCCGACTGACCTTACTATACTGTATAGTCGACAAAATTAAAAACAAACAATGCACCAGCATGAAATTAAAAATATAAAATGGCGACAATTTACCTATCGTACGCTGTATCTATCTATCTATCTATCTATCTATCTATCTATCTATCTATCTATCTATCTGTCTGTCTGTCTGCCTGACTGGCTGTCTGTCTATCCATCTGTGTCTTTCTCTCTCTGTGTCTCTCTTTATATATATATATATATATATATATATAGAT
>NC_068987.1:29026786-29036848 GCF_001194135.2 Octopus bimaculoides | reverse complement strand
TATATATATATATATATATATATATATATATATATATATATATATTTATATGCATGTACGTATATAAATATGTATACACACACATACACACACACATACCATTTTGAACAAGAATATTAACTACAATA
Source organism: Octopus bimaculoides (assembly GCF_001194135.2). Taxonomy (NCBI): domain Eukaryota; kingdom Metazoa; phylum Mollusca; class Cephalopoda; order Octopoda; family Octopodidae; genus Octopus; species Octopus bimaculoides. The sequence continues at coordinate 29,036,720 of NC_068987.1, read as the reverse complement.
TCTTTGTAGTTTCGGCCAGTTAAACCATCATCGCAATGCCTTGTCTATATGTAAGTTGAACTAAAATTTGAAGGGAATGTTCTAAGTACAAATAGATATGGGTCGGTTTGGGATTACTAAAAAGGCGCATAATTTCGATGATTATCCTCGACAACACGGATAAGGTGTAGACAAAATACTGCAGTTCTAATAACCGCAGTAACAGTAGCGCTGCTACAATATCCCTGGGATTGACGTGAGTATGTGTAATATCAATATCGTATAACCCACATTGATTTAACACGCGAGCAATACTCTGTTTTCAGTTTTGAATGACCAGTGGATATATATCGGAGGCTGCCATTTACCGCATGATTAATAAACACCCAAATTTTGACATGCCAGCCAGGCTGAAGTGATTTATCACCAAAGAATGCCTCTTAGCGTATTCAGTATTTTCTCTTATCCTCCGTTTTATTTCAATTTTCGATCTATCTTTTTTTTTGTCTGTCAAGCACACATCATCATCATTTTTTGTTTCTTTCCCATTCAGTAAAAGAATGAGCCATTCTCCTAGATAATAACTATTTACTGTAATGGCAGCAAGCAAACAGTAGGAAAGCGACATTTCATGGATAGGATTAAGGCTTAGGGCGAGGGTTTGGGTTGTAAATAGTTGTCATCATTCATTAATAGATTCGCCTGAGTAAATATTTGTCGACTCACATTGTTTTAGAAATAAAATTAGTTTTAATCAATCGAATTCCCCACTACAAGGTTTAAAAAATATTAATAATCTATTCGATTTTTAAAGTATGAAGAATGAGAAAACACTTAAGACCAGATTACACAAAATGTAAAGTGGCAGTTGAACAAATTTCATTATAGTTCTGCATAGAAATATAACATCAAGATAGAAACAAAATATCAGAATGGAAAAATGATCTACTTAAGTTTTGGATAATTGATATACGCCACAAAATCATTATTTTCAATTACGAGCAGTGTTTGGTTATAACGTTTCTTAGTAGACTCTAGTGATTCACATATTATCGAAGTTTACTGGGAACACGTCTTAGGTTTCCATTTCTAAATATTTCTTGATTAAAGTCAACTTTGGCAGCTCTTACGAGAATAAGTCAATTATTGAATCAATGGAGAATGGTATGTACTATTTCTTTAAACATCCAGATTTATACTAAGCAACTATTGTACTATTATTTTTAATGTTGTTGTTGTTCTTGGTAGTTGTGGTGGTAGTGGTGATGGTGGAGGTGGTGGTGGTGGTAGTAATATTGATGATGATGATATCACGCCGTGTTTGTGCCGCAGTACGGTATTGATCCAAAAGATATGTAGTCACTGCCAATCCCTGTCTTGAAGACTTCTTTTCTTTTCATTTCTTCGTTTCTTTTTATTGCTATAAAAAGCCACTATTCCCTTAGTTCCATGCCAACACTTGTATACAGGGGAAGGCGATGTAGGTGGAAAACGTAGGAGGAGTTACAACTCTGGAGATTTGCCAGAAGATAAAGTCAGATGAATAAATTTCTGAAGATAGGTCATGTGACTCAGAAATAAACGCCCAATAAAACAAAAGTAAAAGATAATTAAATGAAACTGAGAAATTGTTTATCATCTTGTTTATGCGTGTGTTCTTTTAGATATTACAGAATAAATGAAAATATATCAACCACATATTGTTGTTAAAAGTTAACCATCTAAACGACTGCCTGAAGATAACTATATAAGTAACCGCTCTTTTTCTCCTTCGTCAGAGTGATATTGAGAAAATGAACTCTGGTATGTTATTTTCGGAAACCCCAACGATGTCTAAATTACGTGACCTTTGCCACGGCATAAAATATTAGACATTAGATCGCTTATCAATCGTAAACAGCAAGCAGTGCATTGTTGATTAAGTATATAAAAAGCAATTATTTTATTTGCTTAGGGGAAGGATCCGGATTCAGAAACATGGATTACTCATAAAATTGATGGTAACTTTCCAGTTCAAAACTATATAGTGATACGACTGATTAAATCTTATCAGTTTTATAAGGTTTCTAGATTATTCTATCTATGCTACGACTTTTGTACCCGGGATCAGAAATTCAAACATTTTATTAAGTTTCTTGAGAAGATATTATATTGTTGGTTATATAACTACATTTCTCGCTTCTTTGAAGTTCATCATTATGTATGTGGACAGAAGCGTCAAAAGGCTGCTTGTCCATTGATAGGCCAAGAAGGAAACGTCTATGTTGTATATCAACATGCAGAAAAAAACAATCAAGTCGCATTGAAATCATATCTTATCGTCTTAAATGAAGATACGTTACACTGAATAATGTAGTTTTAGCCACATCGTGTCTAATTAAAAAAGAAGAGAAAGGGTTGGTAAAATGGTTGAACTTACTATCTTTCATTAAATTTTCCATCCTGTTCTCACCTATGGGGATCAATGATGAATAATAACTGAAAAAGTACGATCGCAAAAAGAAATGGCCGAAATGGGATCCTATCGAAGGATCTTTGGAATAACATCATGCATAGCTGCGTAGCTCGGAGATCTGGGAGTCTCTGTGAACCAAGGCGCTATTTCTCCACATTGAGAGGTCACGGCTCGAGTGCTACGGACATGGGATTAGAATGTCGCAGGAAAAAATTGCAAATGGATTCTTCAAGTTTAGAAGTAGACCAAAAAGGAGATCGTTGGATAATATCCATAGTCTCAGCAGTTTAAAGAATAATATAAATATGTGTATCGGCTGTCAACATACACCGCCACCTCTACCTTCACCACCAGCACCACCACCACCACCACCACCACCACCACTACTAACGTTTCACTTCCCATTCTCATTCTCCCTCCTCTCTCTTCACTTTCTCTACCCCTCTCTCCCCTCTCTACCTTTTTTTAACCTCACCATGAGAACATCACCCTTCTGAAAAAATTATAATTTAAAACTCTCCCCCTGCAACTTGAACAAACCTTTTTAACCACGCAATAAACACTACGTTCCCCCTACCTCACGTCATGGACGTTTCTCTCTCCCTCTTCCTGTCTCAGTATTCGTCCTATCCTCTTTTTCTCTCTCCTTTTTCTTTCTGCTCTTTTTCCCTTTAACTAATCACGTGAAAGCGTAACAATTGCATTCCATCTACCTCACGTCATGGATATTTTCTCTCCCTCTTTTACTCCCTCCCACTTTTCTTTCTCCCTCTTTTCTCTAATCATGTGAAAGCGTTACCGACGGGCTAAGTAACGCAATAAGCAAAATTATTATAAAATAACAACAGCATGAAGAAGAACAACAATTAGTATATGTATATATGTATGTGTAGTAGTCTCATCCTCCTCCTAATCACCATTAGTAGCAGCAGCGGCACTAGCAGTAGCAGCAGCGGCATTAGTAGTAGTAGCAATTGCAGTAGTAGTAGTAGTAGTAGTAGTAGTAGTAGTAGTAGTAGTAGTAGCAGTAGTAGTAGCAGTAGTAGTAGTAGTTGTTGTTGTAATAGTATTCAAGTTAACGATTTTCACATGAAATGCCGATGTTATAAATATTTTAATAGAAATAAGATAAGGAGACAATCTGCCTGATTATTTTGGCACTAAATACAGTTATTTCTTTTTAAAAAAAACATCCAGCGGTCATGTGTTCTGTTTCACAACAGCAAGAGACACAAATTCTTATAACCAGCTGGAATGAACATCAGTATTTCCTACTGGTGTAGGGAATGAATTTTGAATAATTGATCGTAGAATTCTGAAAATATTTGCAAAACCCAAACCGTTTGTTCAATTGGATTTCTATTCCCTCTGTTCTGGGTGCTAAACATTTCTTGCTACTGATGAAAATATATCAATCTAACTTGCTGCTAAAATGGAGCGACAAAAAAATGTTCAGTCTTTAAGATATATGACAAGCGGTGCTTTCCTCGTGCAATAAAACAATATCCCACAATGCATTTACAGTAACATTAATGACAATTTATGATACATGATTGATTTATAAAGGAAATCCGTCGACAGATATTAAATCCTGCAAAATCCCGACATTTTCCACAGAAACAGTAATATTGAAAGACTCTCTCTCGGAAGAAAAGAGGAGGCGGAGGCGAAAAGAGAAGGATTAAGCTAAAAAAACAATGTAGAAAGCCTTTAAATGTCACATGGTATTATTTACATAACATTTCATAATAAACAGCAGCAAATAAATATACTACGTATTCAAAAGTAAAAAAAGACGTACTGAAAGCCGGAGTGAAGTCGTCATAATGTGCTTATTTCCTGATGACTCCCGAATTACAGTAACGGCCATAATATAAGGCTCGATAAGAACAAGTGTATTTAAATATTTATTATAGAAGGTGAACAAAACGTTGAGACTAGATAATTTACACATATTTAGATATCTAGAATACCTATCTGTCGCGAAATTTTCAAGTTAATGGAATAAATATTTCGTGAGTTATTAGGAAATAAGTAAAGAATCTTCCAAACTGCAGCGACCAAAAGTTAAGCGTCACTTACAAAAACAAAGAAAAATGGAACAAGAAAAAAAAAAAAAAAGAAACCCTTACTATTAATATTTTGTGAAAATCTCTTTACTATCAATGATCTCCTGGCATCTGTTACCACAGGACTGAATTAATTTCTTGATGCCAATTATATCGCATTTCTGTTGATGGTATTACAAGCGTGACAGTACCTGCTAACTGCCAAAATTTGTTAGTAAGGTACTACCTTCAATTATTGCATGATGTTGCTAAAAGAATATAGTATTGTCATCGTTACAAAAGACCACTCTTTGTTAGATGTAACAAATACATATGCTACTGAATACATGCACACGATCAATGACAATAATATTCATAGAATATTCGTACTAAAACGTCCACATGAACGTGCAAACCTGATATATTTGTTAGGGGTAGAAAGAAAACTTATATAGTGTCGGAGAAGCCAGCTGCCCTTTGTGCTCATTTTTTTTCTAAATCATTGAAAAGTATAGAATATTTATAGAAAAGGGCTAAAAATATACACCTTCCTAGCCTAGATAAATTCACATTTGTCACTATAATTATTGGTGAACTATGATAATTGATATATATGAATAAATGTGGTTACGACAAGCTCGGAAAGCTAGGAAAAAGAAGCGATTAGCTAATGGGCGCTATATGGATACAATCTATTACGCGAACTATTAAAATAAGGAAAAACAACACTCGATTTATTTATCTATTTTGTTTTAAATTCGGGTTTCAGCAATATAGCTTTGTTTTTAGGAACCAACTTTCTGTTCATAAAAGTAATTGATAACAGGCATACTTACATATGTATATTAAATGTTACCTAATTATTGAAAGTGATTGTTGTGTAGGTAGTTTAAAAGAAATAAGAAGCGGATATGTAACGTATGAATCTGTACGTTAGAAAATAGTGACATCACGGAGTGCTTACTGAAAGGGATTTTGACTTATTCATGTGAGAACATCTGCAGTTAGCAAAGTTACCCGCCTACTTGGTTGCTGTCAACAAAACTTTCATACTTACCTTGTCAACCTACATTATGTGGAACCAACAAAGGAACTATATTGTCATAAGGCACACTTGAAGTGATTACAGAACCTCCTCAAATCGTAGCGCGTCATCAGAGGATATAATGGACTATACTGAGTATTAATGGATCTAAGGAAAAGAATGGATATTGTTGTAATACTTTGGTGTAGTTTTCTTTATCAGTATAATGTTAGCTACACAACTATGATACACTTGCAAATGAAAGGATTGAGATTGCTTCGTACGCTTCAAATATTTCGAAACTATTTATCTAAAGGTAAAGATTAGCTGTGCTTCTCTATCGTTGTTGCACAAAGTACAACCAGGTCAAATAGTTGTACATTAAGACCTACAACATAATCAGTAATATAATCCAAAACATCTTTGTCCATTTGGAAATGTCTATAATGTTAAATACAATTAACTGTAAAAAATCTTTTCCAGCTGATAAATGGTGCGAAATCCACCGAAAAGGAAGATATATAGTTGAGAGTTAAACAATGACCAACAGAAATCGGCCTTCCAGGCTGAAAACATTCATATCGATTACCATCTACTTACCAGCCTCTTTTATACCAGTGTACGACAGCTACCGAGATATCAACAAAATATATGATGAGAGCAAACACAGGGTGACAGATGATTATAACACAAAATTTAGAAAGGTATCGTACTCAGATAATTCTTTTACCACTTCTCATCTTTCATTTCCTTCACCTCTAAACGAGTAGAGGTACAATTGTTTGTCATATTTGGTATTAAAATATCAAACGATTTTCTCGCTTAAATAGTGATATCAGCAAGTTCCGTCTCAATGAAGAGATGGAAAACACCCGCCCAGATAGTTTTTAGCCTTGCATGCTATAATCGAGGCAGCTTTTATAAAAGCAACAGAAACATCAACATGAAAGATATACAGCAACCAAATTATCAGAGTGTGCATGTAAAATGCTAATTGCCTGTAAAATCACTAACAAAGCACTTTGTTACCGACAATTTCACTTGTAACACTAGAATTACCAGAAAGATCTACCACAACTAACTTTGGAATAGAAATACGCTCAGCACCAACAAAAGGTTCTTCATGGCCATGTTGCCAAGAAATTGGCCTGCAGCATTTCAAAGAATTGCAATTGAAGGTAAAACAAAAATTATAAAATAAGTATTTCAGGAAAAAAATACACCTAGTTTTGACTTGCAAAAATGTCAATAATGTCCTTTATATAAGTGAAAGACAGTTCCCATTAAGTAGACGCTGATCCAAAATGAAAATTCGAATATTCTATTCCGACACGATCTTTTTGTTAGACAATACACAATACCAGGTGGAGGAAATAATGCCCCAACATGAGTACATTTAATATTTCTGACATTAAATATACTCACATTTTTCCTTATGGAACCTAACAAATTCACAAGATCTTATTTATTCGCATTAGAATCTAGAGCGCAATCAGTAATATAATCCGAAACTTATTTTTGCTGATGCCAGCTGATGCCAGCTGATGTCTACCAAGCCCAATAAACTGATTTTTATAAATATGAACCCCACATCTGGTTATATTCATCGCTCCGGCGTGATGAGTTTTAGTGAAGAGATACACATCTAGCTCGAAAAATCGTAGTGTGTCGAAGACCCGTTACGCTATTGAACTATATTTGATATGAACACTCACCACTTTAAGGTAGATATTCTCCGATAACGTATAACAACAGTGATCAGATATTCACGTTTGAATCCGCCAGAACCTATTAAGAATGAATAGATGTATTATTGTATGGATTGTATGCACCACATGACCTTTCCAGTTTTAATGTACGGTTTGTTAATATTCCTCGATTTTCACCTTTTAAAAAGTCTTAACTTCATTCTTGTTTCAGGTGGGATTCAGTGAAAGTCAGTTCCGGGCAAGAAAACTGATTATTTTTTATTTATTTATCCGTGTATAGGGATAAACGAGACATGAGACATGTGCTTGGCACATTATATGGAGTGCAGTTATCGGTAGTTCTTTTATAGTTTCCTAACATTCGCAGTTCATAAGGCAATAAATAGTTCATGAAGGAATCTTGAAGGTTATAGTGAGCTTCCATAATTTGTATTACACAAGAATTTCAATTTTCAGGAGTAAATTGAAATTTTTGTGATGTATTTTTTTGTGGAGCTAAATGTTTCTCTGTTGTTATTAAATTTGGAGGAATCAGGATGCTATACTTTTGTTTGACCTCATATCAGCTGTGATCCAGTAGGCATTGAAATCACCTCACTCTATTTCTCAGACAGTGTTTCAAATCTACCACGAGATGATTAACAGTCTAGTCGATAAAATATGGCATTCCTATTTTCGTTACGGTGTGATTCGAGGTAGTTTTGTTGATATTTCTAGCAGTTCAACCTATCAGACAGAAATTTCCTCATTGGTGCAACAAGAAAGAAGATTCTTCAAGACTATATTGATCTTTGTCGTTGTATATTGTTGCAGCTGCAGCTGAATGTTTTGAATATCGTTAGAAGTGAATTGGTTAACAACCTATTATTTTTGATGCATCTGTTGACCGTCAGATGGTGTACTATATTCTTCAGTGAATAATACAATTTATAATTTCCTCGGTTTTACAGCTTCTCTGTAAACACAATTTTCATCTAATCCAATGTCATCACGTTAATATACGAACGTGTTTTTTTTCTTTACCTATTTTGCAATAGTTCATATACACTTGACTTTCAGAGAAACGATGCGTGTCAGTTGTCAAACCGATAGCTTTGAAAGAATGTATTTAAAGTTTCTTAACAGACATGACGGAAGGGATCGTGGTAGTCGCTTGAACTGAATTAAAGAGATTCGTCGGAAGCCGGAACCGCACTCGTTTCCAGAGCTTTATGTATTTCACTTTTACAAGGTTTATCTTCTGCACTGTATTTTCTGAAACGTTGATGCTCTGGGCAGTAGCATTTTGTCTTGGCATTGAAAGGTTGAGTACAAAGAAAACGACCGTATACTTCAGAAACGTAGAGATTTAAAATAGTTAATAGACAAAATACATTCAAATACAGCTTAAGCTGAAGAACATTAGTCTAGAATTATATTTATACGAAGCTACAAATGATAAAAAAAGAAATTTAGATGGATAAATTGTTGTATGCAAACATTATGTCTCACATTGATTTTGAAATCGTTTGAGTTGAAGGTAAGTGTGAAAAAAAAATTGAGACGAAAACTATATGAGAAAATGTTCAAGAGATTCACGCTCCACTCAGAATTTAGTAAACAGAAGTAAATTGCTATTCTAGAAGATAATGATAATATATTGCATTAAAGAACAGTATTAAAATGTGATGACAATAATTAAAATATACTTAATAGACGGAAAAGCATGACAGCTCATAAATAAATTTTAAAATATGGCTAACAGTACTTATAAACTATATGTATATGTATGTATGTCTGTATTATGCACGTATGTATGTATGTGTGCATGTGCATGTATGTGTGTATATGCATATATGTTAATATATATGCGTGTGTATATATATGCATTTACAAACACAAACATATATACCTATGTCTATATATCTATATACGCGTACATTTATTCATACTTGCACAGACAATCACGCATGTTTATATTTAAGTATGCGTGCGTATATATATATATATATATTTATACATATATATATATATATATATATATATATATATATATATATATATATATATATATATATATATATATATACATATATATATATATACATTTATGTGTATAGGTGTGTGTATGTATGTTTGTATGCGTGGGTGTAATTTGTATTCTTATTCGGTTTCTAATATTCTTAATATGATGTAAGTTGAAAGAGCATTTGCATCTCAGAAAGGTTATTTTGCTAATAAAATACACACACATTCCATTACACTTCTTTTTATTACTAGAAATCAAATAATTAATTAACTAATCAATTAAGACATCGATTATTTGACTAATCGTCTGGTCAATCAAACAGTTTCTTGGTTTGTCGGAATCCATTCATGACCATTCATGAGCTCATCAGTCACCTGGCCTTCTTTCTCTCTCTTTCTATCCAAAAGTGGTATCGTCCATTTTAATGTGAATAATAATTGTTTATTGTACGATATCACGATTGTTTTTGTATATGTGTGCATGTGTGTTTATGTACGTGTGTATTTGTGTGTGTTTGGGGGAAGTGTCTGTTGCTGCAGTCCGAGGTTAACCAATCAATGGATTGTGAGTAGAATTTGCTAGCTGAAATTCCTATGGGATCTATGTATATATACATACATACATACATTCATGCACACATACATATGTGTAAATATGTGTACATACCTACGTACGTATGCACACACACACACACACACAGACACACACACA
>NC_068987.1:29024905-29026115 GCF_001194135.2 Octopus bimaculoides | reverse complement strand
TATATATATCGTGGCACTTGGTCGGTCACGACGACGAGGGTTTCAGTTGATTCGCTCAACGAAATAGCCTGCTCATGAAATTAACTTGGAAGTGGCTGAGCACTCCACAGACACGTGTACCCTTAACGTAGTTCTCGAGGAGATTTAGCGTAACGCAGAGTATTACAAGACTGGCCCTTTGAAATACAGGTAAAACAGAAAGAGGACGAAAGAATAAGAGAAAGTTTTGGTGAAAGAGTACAGCAGGGTTCGCCAACAACGGCTTCCTTTCATGGCAGAATTAATAGTCAAGACTATTTAAGCATTTTATGTGCTCAAATTTATCCTATGGTTGCGGAACTGTTTCCGAGGGAAACGCAATCTTTCAGGATGATGATACACCATTTCACCCAGCTAAAATTATTACTAAATGACACGAGGAATATTCTAGTGAAGTTGAACATCTTATCTGGCCACCACAGTGCTCAGATCTCAATATTATTGAACATTTATGGTGCATTTTTGAAAAGCAAGTTAGGATTCGACCTCCTCCACCATCATCACGACAAGAACTGGAGACGGTTTTAGCCGAAGAATGGACAAAATCTCTTTGGATGCAATTCAAACTTTGTACGAATCCAAACCTCGTAGAATTCAAGTTGTAATTACTGCCAAAGTCAGTCCTACCCCATATTAAAATAAATAGGCATGTTATATATATATATACATACAAACACACACACAAACACACACACACACACACACACACGCACACACACACACACACACATATATATATATGTGTGTGTGTGTGTGTGTGTGTGTTTAGTCTTTTTTTTTCTTTTACTTGATCAAATCATTTGACTATGTCCACGCTGGAGCGCCGCGTGACTTATTCTTTATGACTCCAGGGCTTATTCATTGTGAGACTGGTACTTATTGCATGGGTTAATTGTTACAGAACCCCTAGATTACATGTACGTAAAGGACCAACATCTGTTGTCAAGCGATGGTGGGGGGTAAAAGACAGACACAACGACACAGATAAATATATATACATATTATTTTACTTCTATACATGTTTCAGCCACTTGCCTTCGGTCACGCCGGATCACCGCCTTTTAGTCGAACAAATCGTATATATATATATGTATATATATATACACACACGCACACACACACACACACGCATACACACACACACACACACACACACACACACACACACACA
>NC_068987.1:29023637-29024609 GCF_001194135.2 Octopus bimaculoides | reverse complement strand
AGGTGCCACACATTGGGACTGAACCCTGAACCATGTGGTTGGAAAGCAAGCTTCTTACCACACAGGTATTCCTGCTCCTATAGTATAGTATATATTGCTGACATCATAATAACTTAGTGAACGTGATATGATTTTTTTGAAACGCTGAATATTGGAACATATAAAGCTATATGAAATAACATCGAAAAATTGCATTGAATACGAAAAGCCGGAGTTTGCACACACATACATATATAAATATATATGTGTGTGTGTGTGTTTGTGCGTGTGTGTATGCTTGTTTGTCTGTTTGGGTGTTTGTTTATTGTGTTTGAACGCATATATCGTATATATGTATATCTGCACCCATTTTATGTATCGTATGGTATAAGTGTTCAAAGAGCATATATACGTTAGCTAGATATCTAAGCAATGTATAGAAGAAAAGTTAAATCAATTCATTAATATTATACAAGGAACAATTATGAGAAGTGTTTTCATTTGCATAATAAGCGAATTTATATTCAGACCAAAACATTATGATAACTAAATTTTATTATAATAGGTTATTAAAACATACAAACGTATATATTTGTTAAACATATACTATTAAATACAATCATAGGGAAGTTAGTTAATGCAACAATACAAATAAATGTCTCCATCTTTGCGTACGAATTCTAAGTTTATAGCTTGCAGAGAGGATATTGAATTTAGAAAAATTTTCATGGTTAAAATTACAGACACCCGTTAAAATGTTTCTTTTTGTTTAATATTTAGAGATATAAAGAGCACTATACAGTTAGGGCAGGAAAGGAACTTAAACATAAATACAACCTATTTTATTGTTGATGAAAACTGATATGAAAATCAAACACGTCTGACTCCACTCGCTAACATGTACAAAGAAACTATATTTTCTGTTGTATCTATCTATCTATCTGTCTATCTGTCTGTCTGTCTGTCTGTGTGTCTACATTCATATATATATAT
>NC_068987.1:29022410-29023264 GCF_001194135.2 Octopus bimaculoides | reverse complement strand
AATAAGGGTGAAAATTTGAATATTAATTTGATTAATATCAATTTAAAACCAGTGGCTTAGCAAATTGAAAAAATCTGAAAATTCAGAAAAATTATATTACATACATATAAGAGGGATGACCACTAAGTGGCCATCTATTTTGCTAGAAGTTCTTGCGTTTGCTGAATTTTCTTGAGAACAATCTTTTCTTAGTGGTCAGACCATAGGTAGTTTATTTTTAGCAAAATGGATGTCCACTTAGTGGTCATCCTTCTTATATGTATTTATGTATTTATGGGTTTCAGTCAAGTGGCTGTGGTCATGCTGGAGTACCAAATCTTTTTGAATCTTCAGATTTTTTCAATTTGCTAGGCCACTGGTTTTAAAGTGATATTAATCAAATTAATATTCAATTTTTCACCCTTATTATTTGAATATAACTAACCATATTCTCTAACTGGCAAAATTCACTGCAGATAATTATTCTCTGCAGAATTATTTCCGGTATTTGGCGCACCAGAACGAAGACTTTTGATATATAACCCCAAATGTAATTGGTAGATCTATATATATGTTCAATGTCATACGAACATCTCGGGTATAGTTCTGCAAATAATATTGCCAAGACGATCATACTGAATAGTTGGGGACAATTACGTAAGTAATTACGTAAGTGGTGACAACGAAAGCAGTCTACGATTAATCCTTATATTTTGTATCTTTTCATTTGTCTTGCTCGCTTACGTTCTGGTGTTTGCTGAATTATCTTGAGAACAATATTTTCTTAGTGGTGAAACCATAGGTGGTCTACTTCTAGCGAAATTGATCTCCACTTAGTGGTCATCCCTCTTATATGTATGTAATATATATATACA
>NC_068987.1:29019706-29022400 GCF_001194135.2 Octopus bimaculoides | reverse complement strand
TATATATATATAAATTTGCCGTCACACATACAAACATGAAAATAAATACGTGCGTGTGTGTGTACATATTACTTATGTATCCATGTATGTACATGTATATAAATTTCTCCTGAGAATGACTTTGAACTGTATTCGTTAGAGGAGGCCTGTTTGAGAGTTTCTGGATTTTGAGGAATGACAGACCCCCAATTCTTTTCAGCTTTCCTCTATGTGAGCGAAACTAATACAAAATCTGTAATTTTACGTGATGTCTAGTCGTCTCGCTTTGGCCTGTCACTAGGTTCTAATCACTGAGGTTTAGAGTTGTACTCATGTTGTACAAATGTTCATTACCTAGATCCAATGATGTACAGATGTTTCTTCGTGGTGACCCTATTTGTCATTCCATGGGCTGAAATTCCTCCAGATGGAAGCGCACAGTTACAGATCTGTACATAGCCTGCAAAAGTCTTATGCTAACATCGTTCTAGAGTGTGACAGGAACCAGCTCCGGCGGAGATTACTAGATCTGAGCAGCACGTTCGATTGTGTTCGATTGCGTTCAGAGTGGCACATTTCTCGTGTATACTACCTATTGTAGTCTTGTGTTATAATATTGCTTACGTAATCTATCATGTAATTTGGGGGACAATTTTATAAATTATTCTAGAAATTTTTGTTAATATTTTGGTATCTTACTCACTATGCATTTGAACTGAAGAACAATTCAGCACATTACATCACATTCTGTAAAAAAAAAGGTATATAATAAAATATTAGCAGAAAGTACCTCCATACTTAATAGAACTTATCTCAGAATTAGGTTGTTGGTTACGGAAACATTTCTAATATTGCAAGTTTTTGCATCGGAAATCTACCCTGTGTGGCACATTTCCAGGTTTTAAAAATCAATTTCGGCTTTCTAGCCATTTTTATTTTGAGACGATGGCGTCTTCTAGCCATGAAAAATTTCGTCAAACGAACGCTGAATTTTGCAGTGTTTTTTTCGGAAAAGAATTTCCTAGTCTTCCTTCCTCACAGTTAAACGAGAGAATGGAAAAAAAGAAAAAAGAATTCACACACACAGATGCAGGTGTTAACTTGAAAGTTAACACCGCCACCACCACTACCAACAACAAAAACAAAACCGTAATCAAAGTTACAAAACAGAACACAGACGATGTCTCCAAAGTATCTGACGTCAACACCATTTCTGCTGAAGCCATCATCACCACCACCAACAACAACAACAACAGCAGCAGCAGCAGCAACAGTTCAACTCAACCTTTGCTCTCTTCACCAGCAGCAAGCGAAAGAGAGGAAGGAAAAATGAATACAAGCCACAACACCACTGACACAGTCACAAATACCACATCTGCCACCAATACCTGTGTCAGCAACAGTAACAACAATAACAACAATAACAAAAACAAAAACTTTGCTGAAGCTTTGAAGCAAAATGAAACTGTTGTGTCCTACACAACAAAAGAAATAATAGAAATGAGAAAATTAATCACCAAAGAAAGCGGTGAAATACACTTAAACATCACCACAACACATATTAGAGGAAACAAGTAGAAAAACAATAATATATAAAATAATAAACACTAAAAATAGAACGCCGGAACAGGCCAGTATAGACAAAATTCAAAAATGTTTGCAATCAATTTGGGATAAAAAATCATATATTACTTGGTATAGATTTGCACAGGTACAGGTGATTTTTCGAAATGAAGAGTTGGCGAAGAGGTATTCAACGCTAACTTTTCACACACCAGAAATAACAATGTTACCCAGTTACCTTCGCCAAAAGGTAACAAAGGTAACAATAAAGCACGCACCTCCAACAATAGACACACTATGGTTGATATCAGACATATGTGTCGACATGGACAACATAAACATACTTAAAATAAACGTTGGAGAAAGCAACTGGACGGGAAAAAACATACAAATCCTGTTCCACACAAACGAACAAGAAATTAAAAAAATCCCACCATACATCCGTTTGGCAACAAATCAAAAGTTACATATAGTGGTAGAGAGCAGACGGCCTCGCTGTTACTTATGCGACAGGGAGGCACACCTCAAAAAGGAGTGTCCGACTGCCCGAAAAACACAACAACAACAAGAACTAACTAAACACATAAAAAAAGCCTTGCTGCCCACACCGCCATCCACATAAAAAAAACAACAAAAGCAACATTAACAACATCAACGAAAGAAAATACAACAAAAACTACAAAATTAACAAACAAAGAAGACGCAAAAAGAAAAGACAATACAAAAACTGATACCCCTTCCCCCACTTCACTTACACCACAACCAAAAATTCAAAAACAACAACACAACCACTTACACAAGCAAACACAGATCCATACAACATGCCCCTACCTCCTTCCGATTCCTCAGAGTTTTCATCTGAAGACGAGTCAAGTAATGAGGAATGGAAAATAGCCCAAAAAGGAAGGAGGAAGAGGAGCAAAAAAAGAAAAACGAATAACAACAAAGCAGGGAGATTCACATCTCCCCAAAACACTCCCAACTCCTACATAATAGACACCCATAACAACACACCAAAAACAATGCTAACAGCAATAGACACTACAAACACAGAGTTGATGAAATACATCAACTCTAAAACAAACATCACAAATAACGACATCAAAACAAACAACCAGCCACGCACAACACCGCCAAAACATATTAAAATTT
>NC_068987.1:29014992-29016620 GCF_001194135.2 Octopus bimaculoides | reverse complement strand
CGTCACGCCTCCTTCCTTTAAACAGGAAGGAAGAGCTGTATTTATCGTACTTGTGGCTATGGCGAAAGAATGCATCTGGTGGACGCGTCTGAATGGATTAGAGACAAATACTTTCCTCTCTCGTCAATCTCTCATCAACTTTTTCAAGTATCACTTGAAAAGGAAGGTGAGAGTAGAGAGGCAAGTGTTGTCTAGCAAATGTCTCGAAAAAAGATGGATACATGTAGTAAGAATGGCACGTATAAATGACGAAGCCACCTTGACCATGATTCTATAAAACGTTTAAAATTTTGTAAACAGAGAGTTACTCACGTTTCTTGCATAAATAAAAGGAATTTTATTTAACAAATTGTTACACTAAGGACCGAGGTTACCGTGGTCTTTTCCGTAGGTTTTTCTTTCCACGGATAACCTCCCCATTTATTGGGAAATTTTTGTAATATTTTTTTTTTTTTGTACATACCCCAAACGTTTTCTCGATGCCTTTTCATCGTCATCCCCATTTTATTTTTTTACTTTATTTTCGTCCCCATCGAAAAGAAAAACTCTACATTTGTATTTTGTCCCCTCTATGTTGAGCCCTGTGTGCCTAATAAAGAAACATATCTATCTATCTATCTATCTGCGTATATATGGTATTTTGTCATATTCTTGATAACATGAATCCAAGAGTTTGAGCCCGTCGAGGAAGTATCTAATTTATGCACTGAGATATAACTATATTTTTGGTAGCGTATCAAACAAATATTTTGTGCTTTACTTGTATTTTCTCAACAGCCATTATCTTCCCAAGCACTTTTATTCACTTGCTGAAAAATGTTTTAGTTTGATTTCATCATGCTCACTCATATATTTCATTTGTGATTTTGTGTTTTATATTTGATGATTGGAAAGCTTCATTCTTACCATATGTAATACTGCCTTACTGTATGTATAGAATATATTTATGAGCACTTAATGGTTTTTTACAGGAACATATAGATTGCATTCCGGATATAATGTTGACATAAATTGTCTTGGATTTATATCCCAATATTTAGCACCAAAATTGTGTGACTACTTTATTGTTTATTATAAATACCCAGAATTTTATCGTATCAAGATTCCTAAACTTTTACTGGACGGAAGATGATTAGGAATTTAATAGGATTTCATCTCTACATTCTTCGTTTGAATTATGTACTTGGTAAAAGTCCATAAAAGTTCTTATGAAATTTAAAGGTGCGGGAAAGGTTGTTTGGCTGCAATTTCTCTTCACGACTTAAAACATAACTTTCCGATCGCACTATACGTAATTTTACTGTCATCGAAAAATAATTCGTAAGTGGAGTTTAGTACCTAGAAACTGTGCAGAAACTTTTCACACACACACATACACACACATACACACTCGCAAGGCGGCGAGCTGGCAGAGACGTTAGCACGCCGGGCGAAATGCTTAGCGGTATTTCGTCTGCCGCTACGTTCTGAGTTCAAATTCCGCCGAGGTCGACTTTGCCTTTCATCCTTTCGGGGTCGATTAAATAAGTACCAGTTACGCACTGGGGTCGATATAATCGACTTAATCCGTTTGTCTGTCTTTGTTTGTCCCCTCTGTGTGTAGCCCCTTGTGGGTAGTAAAGAAATAA
>NC_068987.1:29011450-29014982 GCF_001194135.2 Octopus bimaculoides | reverse complement strand
ATATATATATATATATATATATATATATACACTTGTGTGTGGCGGGTGCGTTATAGAAATGTCAATAATAATTTAATCAATGTCAATAATAACATTACCAATAATTATAGAAATGGAAGTGGAAATAACAATGACAATTGCAATTATGAAGGTAACAGCAATATCCTTAGCTCCGTCAACAATAACTTAAACCAATATAATGAATATAATCTTATTGATGTTGGAAGTACAATTGAAATAAATAGTAGTAGCATACATGATTTTAATACATTCGGCGGGTGATTAGATAATCTATTCACATACCTTATAACCTCGTTCTGTTTTCTATACGGGTAGTACAATTTAGAGTCTATGTTTAGAGTAGTGTCCAAAAGATTTACTAGCTTAGTACCATATTTATGCGTAATACTTAAGTTGAAGCTTTTAATTAAGTTTCTAATTTTCTTTCTCATTCTTTCAATGATTGATTTATTGTTACTAGAGATGAAGAAATAAAGCATCATATATAAACCGCCCCGCAGCTCCGGATTTTCCTTATTTAGGCTATACAAGAGGTACGCACCTACTAGATTTGTAATTTCAGCCGAGTCGCTCGACCCCATCGCTATGTCGAAGTTGTCTGGGGTGTCAGCCCTAGTCCAAATTTTTCCATCATATTCAATAATAGTTCTTCTAGCTAACAGAATAATATCGATTTTATCCCTAGTAATATAATATAATAAATAATAATAAATAGTAATATAATAGTAATATAATATAATAAATAATAATAAATATAATATGATAGTAATATAATATAATAAATAATAATAAATAGTAATATAAAAGTAATATAATAAAATAAATAATAATAAATAGTAATATAATAGTAATATAATATAATAAATAATAATAAATAGTAATATAATAATAATATAATATAATAAATAATAATAAATAGTAATATAATAATAATATAATATAATAAATAATAATATAATAAATAATAATAAATTTATACGATAAATTTTATCTCCTATGTGTCCTTTAAATGATACTAGACATATAAGTCTAATTTTAAAATTTTAGTCGAATATATATAAAAAAAAATTGAATCTCACATCATATGTATGATTCCTTACACTGGTGTCAATAAGTCTGAATGTATTTTACCATAGCATTTCAAATCAATACCACTTCATGGTCTTTGCATACTGCATTAATTGATTATTTACATTATTATACAATATTTCTTTTTTTATTATTAATTTATAATTAACCTTTTTTTATTCACATATTAATTAAGCAAATATTGGTATCTCAAGTATTTCAAACTTAGTATATGTAAAACAATACTGATACATTATTTTGATTAATGGAATCGATGAATAACTATTTACTGTATCTTTACAAAATATAGCAATTTTATTTTATATACTTTTGACCTTGCTGCCTTATGTTCATACTTTCCGTGATTCATTATAAACTGGTCTGCTAGTAGACAAACTCCCCACCTATAGTAGCTTGTCACTAAACCCAAATAAATTTTATAACTATATCATCTATGTTTACTGTCTATACTGTTTACTACTTTCCCTTTTCCCTACAAAGTAAATGATTGTGCCCTCTTAGGCTTTGAATCACTAGGTCTGATAAGATGATCCTTAAATCAGAAACAAACAAAAAACAATTAAAATCAGTGACAGTTAAAAATCTGCATAGAATTACTTACTAGCCTGTATGGTCTGGTTAAGGCAAAAACAATTTTCTATTCTTCTTTCTACTGAGAGAGTTTAAATGTAGTTATATAAATATGTCTTTCTGTTAAAATGTAATTTCAGTAAATTTCTACAACCTTCTGAGGATTGCTCTGCATTTTATATTTGATGTAATGTTCACATTGCTTAAATAAATGGATTCGCATGAAACGATCGTACTACATTAACTTTGGATATCCTTGTTGCTTATTTTGATTTTAATCACCTTATTTTGAAATTGTATGGAGAAAACCATACTTAATTCTGTTGCCTAATCTTAAGTACCATATTCACTTTGAATCTATCTATCTATCTATCTATCTATCTATCTATCTATCTATCTATCTATCTATCTATCTATCTATCCATCTATCTATCTATCTATATATATATATATATATATATATATATATATATATATATATATATATATATATATATATATATATCAGTCACCCTGATTGACCTATAAATCCTTACGTTTCTGTTTATTTCATCGTGTTACTTCCTGTTGGAGAGCATAGGCTCGAAACGTAAAAAGATTTTTTCACCTTCCCAAGGGTCAAACTAATACACATCTTTGTTGTTTATACACCTGTCTTCGCCTTTTGTTCTTCTGTAAATTTCAACTATACAGACACATACACAGATACACACACATATACACATAACACTGTAACGACTGTTGTAGCCCAATGGTCAGCCTTCTCCTAATACGCCAGTCCGTTGCAGGATTACTCATTTATAGCTGAACGGACTGGAGCAACGTTAAATGAAGATTCTTCCTACTAACGCAGTGTACCACCGGTCAGGGTATTGATCATTTGTGCATAAATCTATATAATACAAATATACATCTACCTTTCCATACATATGTGCATTTACAATAGTAGTCATGCACACATGCACTGCCCATCCACCATATATGTGTCCCTGTGTAAGTGCCTGTCTGTTCATGCTTTTTATATTCAACACTATGCGTGGCTATATCACAGTAATTTTCCAATATGCTAAATATATTGTGCAAGATTTAGTTGTTGTTTGCATGTTTTCTTTTCTTTCTGGCTTTTGCAGCTCGAGGTAAATGCCGGGTAAAAGATTCCTTCTGCTGTCCATCTCATCCTTAATTTTTCTTAAACTTTTTCCTTTTCAGGTTGGATGATTTGGTGGCTATTTTTAGCATGTTGAGTGAGCTTATAAAATCACTCTAATCGGCTCCTCCAGATTTAGTTTGTTCTTAGCAGCAGCATATTCCTTTTATAAGATAATCCACATAAGACATTCATTCAGCTATCTTATGTCTTCTGTTACTACATGTTAAGAGAACAGAAGACATGTGTCTGTCTATGTGTGTGTGTGTGTGTGTGTGTGTGTATGTGTATGTTTCTATCTATCTATCTATCTATCTATCTATCTATCTATCTATCTATCTATCTATCTATCTACCTGCTTGTCCGTCTGTCTGTCTGTCACCATCTATATATATTTATACATATTCATATATATATACACGATATAAAGATAAGAGTAACTAATAGTTTCTTGCTTCGGTAACGCGGGTCAAGGCAGGTTTTTTTTTTAATAAAAACCTGCTTAGTTCCGTGTTACCAAAGTAAGACATTGCTAGTAGCTCGTATCGTTATACAATGCACATTAAATAATATTCATCTCTCACTGGATAGAGTACTTGTTCGTCGATCTTCCCTCAAAACTGTAATCTCACTCACTCTCTCTCTCTCTCTCTCTCTCTCTGTATATATATATATATATATATATATATATATATATATATATAT
>NC_068987.1:29009015-29010883 GCF_001194135.2 Octopus bimaculoides | reverse complement strand
TATATATATATATATATATATATATGTGTGTGTGTGTGTGTGGGTGTGTGTGTATATGTAGTTTATACCTATATTACCTAACCCTTACATTCTCTTCTCTAGACAGTAAAGCACAATCTGAAAGAGAATTATAGAGGAACGAGCACTCATATGGATGGTTCCATGTTAGATTGAGTATGTACAAGTAATGCACTTAGATTCATAAATGTAGTAGGAGTAATACACTGGATTAAATTCAATACATACCACATAATATTACAGTGTTTTACCGAAGGACAATCCTTGTGTTAAATTAATATGAATATCTCGAGGTCTAATGTTCGTGGCTTCTGCACAGAGATAAGATACTGAAGGGGTTCTTTGCCATTTCATGTAACAGTATAATATTCCAAAAAACTTTACGTTCGTTTTTCTTCGTGGATACCGAACTCCAATGATATTCAACGAATTCTTCCATTGGTTTCATCGTTGGCTCAGATTCCCATTTTTACTTTAGCATATGGGAATATGTTCCATAGTTAAGTCAATACGTAATAACTCCATAAAAAGCTAAACACCAAATCAAGCGTTTTAGGGGTCATTCATCATTTGAAGCGGCATTTACTGATTTTTATTTATTTCTTTTTCAAAGTTCCACACAATGACACTTTCTATTAAAGCAATGTAAATAGTAATTGACCTAAGTGTTTTAATCTGCCAATTCAATAGCCTTAAGAGGCTGTACTAATTATATTAGTAATGCAATGTAACAAGAGCCATTTACGCGATATTGACATATCATTGTGCAGTATTAACGATTAACATAATAGAATGTGCAGTACAGCGTTGTTCCCTAGTTTCAAGAGAGAAGCTTTATACGCGTCACAATCATAGAAATATATTAGGTATATAACACAAAACACACACATTAGCATACAAAGTATGTTCATGTCTATATATATATATATATATATATATATATATATATATATATATATATATATATATATATATATATATATATATATATATATATATATGCGCACACTTAACTAATATAGATATATGTTTAGATGTATGCATATATATACATATATATATATATATACGCATCTATATATATACATATATAATATATATACATGTGTATATCTATTTATATACATACATATGTATATGTTGTGTGTGTGTGTGTGTGTGTGTGTGTGTGTGTGTGTGTGTGTGTGTAATGAATTTTCTGTACAGGTGTCCGGTTGTTTGATCAAGTATACAATTTACTTGTTGAATGCATGTGTGAAGCGGCTCAACATTCCACAATACGTGTATCGTTAATGTAAAATTTGAACTAGTCACCATTGCCAATTTAAGCATAGAAGTTCAGGTTGATCCGGAGTTAGAGTAAATATGAGATGAAATACCATTAGATTCATACACACTGCGCACATATGCACATATACAGACACAGTCACACACATACCAAACACACACACTCACACACATGTACGTATAAAATCTCCCTTTGTAATCAATACAGTGCAATGGAATCAGCTACGAACAACTTTTCCTGTAAATATTCTGGAGAAGGTGTCCTATGCCCGAAATATTGAAATACCTAGTAATAGTACTGACCATCCAACTGTTATTATTATTTGTCGTCGAACTAAGAATATTTTACCAGCATGTATATATATATACCAACAATGACAATAATAAAGATTATTTCAACGAAGCATAGAATTACCATTAATTCTTTTATATATATACAAGTTTACGTAGAACTATACATGAATAATCTATTTTTAATACATAACTCAGAGCAAATTGGTAAACGTTAGGAGTAATATCTTACTATTTACAAATATATATATATATATATATATGTATATATA
>NC_068987.1:29002821-29008821 GCF_001194135.2 Octopus bimaculoides | reverse complement strand
ATATATACACTTTTACTCTTTTTACTCTTTTACTTGTTTTAGTTATCTGAATGCGGCCATGCTGGTGCACTGCCTTTATAGTCGAGCAAATCGACCCCAGCGCTTATTATTTGTAAGCCTAGTACTTATTCTATCGGTCGCTTTTGCCGAACCGCTAAGTTATGGCGACGTAAGCACAGCAGCATTGGTTGTCAAGCGATGCTGGGGGGACAAACAGAAAGTATATAAAGGTGTGTATTAGATTTTAAAATTTAGAATTTAGGCTCATAAGCTAATAAGGAATATAATGTATTTAATATATAAAGATATAAATATAAAATATACGACAAGGTATATAAAATATAAACGGCAAATATATATAACCTTTCAAGAAATATATAAAGTATATATAAAAGAATATATAAAAAATAGTAAAGAATATACAATATAGAAAAGTATAACAATATAAAAATAAAAATAAAAGAAGATGAAAATATAGGAAAAATATAGAAAGATTTAAAAAACAAAATTGATATAAAAATATATAAAAAATTAAAAAGCTATATATGTACAAAAAATTAGAAAACGATCTTTATTATAAATAAATAGAGATAGAAATAAATATATGAGAATGTAATATAAATATAGCTAACAGTATAAAAAGGTTTTACAAATGTTTGTAAGGTATACCATCAAATACATAAAGATAAAAAAGTAATAATAGGCCTTAAGGTGCGAAATATTAAAAAAAACACTAGTAGTAAAGGTGAAAACATGTTTTTATCACCATACATGAAAGGCATTGATTTAGGAAATAGGTTGATACATATTGTAATAACTAATAGGATGTAAATTTTCTGGGTTATAACATTTTAAATTACAAATAAATATTTCCTACTTCAAGTCATAGAATAATCATTTTAAACTGAAAGGTTATATTAGGTCACGAGAGAGAGTCATAAATATGGTTTGCTAAATGAATACTAGATCTAGTTGATCATATAAGTATTATTAAAGGTAACCAGCAATGTGAGAAATGTAAAAAAGAATATTTAAAAATCTAGTATTTAAAGAGTATAAAGACATTGTCAAAATTTACGATGGCTTACAATGATAGTCTCGGTGTTATCATTAATATTAATATTTGTATTTGTATTTACTTTCAAGTCTTGGATTGTATAACTAGGTGGTTATATAATCACCGTATTAAGGTTGCATGTGAGATACAGAGGGTGCCTCCGGTGGTCCATTGGCTCCACTATTATTATCTATCCATTAAGGCAGTGAACTGGCAGAATGGTTAGCACACCGGGCGGAATACATAGCGGTATTTATGTTCTGAGTTCAAATTCCGCCGAGGTTCATAAATTATGAACCAGTGGCATACTAGGGTCGGTCTAATCGACTGACCCCTTCCGTCAAAATCTTCATGGATCTCCGCCTTCCATAATTAGGGCTTGGCACTTCATTACACAGCTGTCCGCATCTCTATGCATCACATGACCAAACCAGCATAGTTTTCTCTCTTACACATAACATCTCATATACATACATATAAATTTTGTCTGTGCAATTAATTTCTGCGGTGCACAATATCCCTTTCAAGTCAATGCGGACATCATGAGGGGAAGAACACACATGTCACCTACACCTTTTATTCAGGCATCTTTTGGTGTAAGTTTGATTCATATTCAACCCATACGTATGCAAATGATAAATGAACGTTTTCACAGTCCTATTTAATGAAGTATATCTTCTAAGGTGATTTCATTCTTCTGGAAGAAGAACCATGGTCACTAGTACATCATTTCTTCAATTTTCTAGGAATATCATGCACCGCAGAAAATTAATAGTACAGGCAAAATTTATATATATAGATGTTGTATGCTAGAGAGAAGACTGTACTGGTTTTGTGGAAGAGGGAGATCCATCAAATTGTGGGACGAAATGGTGAAAAAGGATCTTTGGACACTGGGTCTCACTGAGGAGAGAACAAGGGACTGGGAGATGAGGTGATTTACTGTACTTGATAAGATGCATCAAGCTAAGTAAAATCACTGTCTTCAACACATACAGGCTTGTGCTTTCAGGCGCTGGTGCCACTTAAAAAATGCCCACACCAGTGCTGCATTAAAGCACTCATACTGGTGCTGTGTTAACACACCAATGCCAGTGGTACGTAAATAGCACGACTGTTAAGTAGTTGGCATTAAGGAGGGCACCCAGTCATACAAACTACGCCACAACAGACAATTGGAATCTGGACAGCTCCCTGATAGCCAGTTCTATTTCAAAAAGTTTGTTCTCGATGGAACATGAAATGGGTGCTCTCTGTCATTGTACCAGCACCAGAGGCAAGTACCTTGTATACAGTAAATGCGAATGCAGAGAATACTCAGTAAACCAAGGAGTATAGACGAAGGACGCGAATTGCAGAGTGTGTAATGACAGTAGAGAGACAAGAAATGGTTTGTTGATCTTTGGTATCTCTCAAATGATGATAAATCCTCGTGTACACAATGAATAGCGAGAATCAAATATATTCTCGAAGCTCACGTAGGTTGTATTTCACCTGCAAATCATTCATTAACCTGTTTTTAATCCTTTCTTACCAGATTGTCAGCTATATGAAATTCCTTCCTTGCCCATGTTTTTTCCTTCGACATGATATTATTCAAGATCAACTTCATCAATCTTACCAGTTTTGAGTAACCTGCAAATACAATAGGCACAGCAGCTTTTGCCTTTAGTCTGAAGGAGTGCAAAAGCCAAGGATAAGCCCCTTCGTCCAGCCAAATTGTTCAAATGAAACAGAAAAAATTAAAAAAGAAAAACAACGGCCTCTGCTATTCACGTGAAATAATAAGCTGTATAATATATCAAACTGAGCCCACATCATCATCTATAACATGTCTCACAGCTCAAACATTATACTAAATATTTTATCCAATCATTTCTTTCTAAAATGGCAACCTCTACAATTAATCACTTTTTCTTCAGACATTAATTTACAGAAGTTGAAAAACAAAATATCATCTACTTTCACATTAACAGTTAAGGAAAGCCAAAAGATGTTCTCTGAACACCATTTTTTCTCTTCCTCGCACTAGAAAATAATACTAATAAGAATTTCTAACAAAGGCACAACGCAAAAAAAAAAAGAAAGATTATAGGAGCACACAATTAATCAAATATATTGACCCAGTACTTACTTATCTAGTATTTTATTTTATTGCCCTCAGAAAGAGAAATGTGAAGTAGTGTGTTGACGCTGCTAACCCTTTCATGACTTAATTTCTTATTTCTCTATTGCCCACAAGGGGCTAAACAGAGCGGGGACAAACAAAGAGATTAAGTCAATTGCATCGACCCCAGTGCGTAATTGGTACTTAATTTATCGACCCCGAAAGGATGAAAGGCACATTCGACTTCGGTGGAATTTGAACTCAGGACATGAAGACAGACGAAATACCGCTAAGCATTTCGTCCGGCGTGCTAACGTTTCTGCCAGCTTGCCGCCTTATCCCTTAATTTCTGATCGGTAGTCTCTTTCAATTAATCTTTAGTGCCACTTTCGCATACAGTATACGTGGCCATTTACACTTTAGCATGCTATCTAACCCTAATTCTAAACCATAGGTCTAATCCTAACCTAACCCATAACGAGGCTTGTACACAATGTAAAGAAAAGGAAAACAATATTAACGGATAAAGATTATATCAATTTTAATACGGAATATTAAACTTTGAAATGCATGGCAGTACATACACAGTTCGGGCAGAGGTATATATAAAAAATGACCAGGCATGTGTAACACATACAAAAGCAGGGATACATTGAAAAATACAAGCACAGATTAAATCAATTTTAATGCAGGATATTAAACTTTGAAATGCACTGCAAGATTTCATAGCAGTACATACACAGTTCGGGCAGAGGGGCATATAAAACAATAACCAGGCAGGTTTAACGTACAAATAAACGGAGGTAAGTAAAAAAAAAGTTCTGAAAATAATCACAGGCAGTGAAAATATCCAAATGCTTTTAGTAGTACAGCAGTACATTTCTTCAGAGAAATACAGGTCACTGATCTTTTAAAATCACCCAAATACACCTTTAACACGAAATAACTTCTAAAATACAAAATTTTGTCAAAAACGTTCAGAGTAAAGGGTGTTCTACGTAAGAAATTCTACAGCATTCTAAGTTTCAAACTGTTTAGTTAGAAAAGATTAATTAAAAAAATCTGTGATTCAAGCTGAAGAGATCCTGTATGTCTGTGTGTGGCTGTGTGCAGATACACACACACACACACACACACACACACACACATACACATATATATATATATATATATACATATATCCAAAGTTTTAAATTTAAAAGAGAGTTTTGACGCTAATATATATACATATAAATATATACATATGTATACATACATATTTATAAACACACACACACACACACACACACACACACACACACATGTAAGTAGTTGCAAATGGGGAAACAGAGGGACTAGGAGCAACCTATGCATTTGTAGTCAGTATACAAATTACATCAACTTTACTTACAATAACAGAGAGATTTTATTATGTGTTAGCAACACTATGTGCAGGATAAACTTGTCCACATGGTATATAGACTCCTATTACTTAAGAATCCTTAAAGCATGCATGGAGACATAACATGCTTAAACTGATATTCGTGGTTCTTGAGAAAAGTAATGATTTACAAAAAGTTAGCTTTAGATCAGTTGCAAAACGTTTCAATATCCTTCATCTTACTTTGTGTTCGGACGAATACCTGCAGAGGTTTTAAAAAATAAATCCTGTCTCGCTCGGCATGCGAATTCAGATTCGATTACATCATTTAGTATATGGACCTATATGCTCATTTTTCATTAGTTGCAATAATGAAAATTTTCCAGGAAGCTCACTAGTTAAACTAATCACAAACTGTGTTTAAAAAGCTCATGCTAGTGATACGTATTTTACCGAATATTTCAGAATTAAACAAGGTCGGATTAAGTGATGGTATAAGACGTATCGGGCCCACGGGCTATATATTTCACACTTCAGACAAAAAGACTCTCTCTGTGGCTTGTCCAACTTCATCTGTTTTAACGAAATTTCTACAAATATGTAAGTTATGTCCTGATTACATTGAGAATACAATGGAATAGTAGATATTTATACTTTGTTGGAAGCAAAAGTGGGATAAACTCATCTCATAATGATAAATCCAATTTCTCAATTAAAAAACAGCATGATGATCTGAAAACTTCATATGACTAAAAGTATCATATAGGTGGAAGTACTATTATGAATGAAATTTCACTTTGTATATGAAATACATGTATAAAATTTTATGTAAGTAAATAAATGGTGAGAAAATTATATTGATAGAAATATCTTATAAATAAAACTTTTATCAGAAACTTGATTTCTTCCACACATAAAGACTGAGAATTCGGCCATATTTGCCTCATTGTTTTGCTTTGGCATGATACCAAAGAATGTGAATATTCGAAATGTGTAAGCTAGGATCCTGCGGTGAAATTTAAGCTGCTATTTACTTGTTCGGAATCCATATGTGCATCTTCATTTAAAAAGACTGAGGTCTCTATTGATCTCTGGTTTGATCCCTTTATTTATATGTTTCAACAGAAAAGGAATGCAGTTTTGGATATTCTGCTCAATACACCCAAATATCCATTGTCCATCTACCAAATGATCTCTATTGTATTTCTTTTTAAAAATTTGGTTTCCCCAATGTCAATAAGAATAGGATTTATTTCTTAATATCCTTTCAATTTAGTCTCAATTCAAATGCAGAAAATGCTCAATCATGGTCGTTGTCTCCATGAACCAAATAAGGGGGTGTATTTTCTACTTTTGTATGCATTTCCTGTGGAATATTATAGAGAAGATGGTTTTTAGTTCATTCATTAAGGATTTTATATCTATATCTATCTATCTATCTATCTATCTATCTATCTATCTATCAATCTATCTATA
>NC_068987.1:28999681-29002728 GCF_001194135.2 Octopus bimaculoides | reverse complement strand
TATATATATATATATATATTCACAATGGGCAATCTGAATGAAAAAATGAAGCTTCCATTATTTAACTTCGGTTTTACGTAGATTGCTGCTACACCTTTTGTATGTGTCGAGGAATTTCTTGCCGTACGTATTTCATACATTCATATAGCTAGGTTTATGGCGAATTGCATTAAATGAAATAGCTATGCTTTTAAATTGAATTTTCTTAGACTCAATAAACAAATATAAGCATCATTAAGCACATCATTTTCTGTAATTTTTTTCTTTGTCTTCATCGTCTAATCTCAATTTCTTAACATAAATTTTGTAAGTAAACATTATGAGACTAACATGATATTTCACTAATAAATAATCGAAACGTATATAATGCGATACAAACAAAATAATTTATTTCATACTTATGCAGCCATATACATCTGTTTCTAATATGTTAAGTAAATATCATTAGCGTCTCAATTGAAGTTTTACTCCATAGTTATTACTGCCATGCTGTTTTGTACCAGTTAATGTATTGTATATATTCACTAAGATATTCCATACAATGTACCTTTGATTAAATATTTCATTGTCAAGAAGTAAATGTTATAGCATTACTTGTATTTGCTTATGCACCGAATAATCAGTGACAGGATAGTTGCTTGTAACTGATTGTTGAGCTTCATTTCATACCATATACTGACAAAAATACCTGCTTCACTCACCCAGAAAAGGTCAGTAAAATAGTAAATCTTATTAACTTTAGATTAATTCCGACAGATTTCTTGGGCTAGAACTACCAAACCAATTTATAATATTGTACAATTACAAGCAGGTTTCCATTCATCATCCTTTTTGTGTAGCATGATTCGTGACGTTATGGGAAGAAAATTCACTGTTAATTATACAATGCATGACAGAGAATGGATTGTGTCATGTTGTGCGTTTTGATCAAGTATCTTCAAGTTAGCAAATTCTCCATTTTCAAGGAGAGAAGCAGCTACTTATTTGCTAGGGATGTTTCATTATAAAATTCCAGCAATCAGTTTTAAAACTATCAGTGCCTCCAGCGATTAGATTTTGTGCTTAATTGCTCATCGCCCATCTACCCAGGTACATTTCGTTCATATTTTCATGATTTGTTCCTTTGCTGGAGTTGATTGCAATTTACTTAATATCAATTCTTCTTCTTTGAGAAAGCAAGCAAGAACGCTGTGATATTCGCATGAAAGCATTGGCTGGTAATGCATTTAATCTAAAGTTTTCCATTGAAGTTTGACATACCTGGCATTTATTTTCCTTAATATATATACTCCAGAGAAGTAACGAGTTTTGTTCCTTTGTTGATCATTGTTTCGTATATTTTTCTCGCTTCACCAGACTAGCTTTGAGAGTGCTTGGAAGTAAAATATCAGAGAGTTACGTTGTTCTAATATAACTTAAATTACATTTTCACACGATTCCCACCGACTGTGAACAAGCTCTGAAATTCTCGTACGTGTTAACTACGCTTGTTTCACTGTGACATCGTTTGGATTTACTACTTCAAAGAAAGTAAGATGACGATTTCTTCATAAATAACTGGAGATGTAGGAAGACAAAACTTTCACTCCATGGCTTGAACCAAATGAAAATGAATAGCAAGCACAACCTCTTTCAATGTCCTCTGACATAACGTCCTCTGACATTTGTTCTTCCAGTTATCATTGTTGAGCATTTATCACAATAAATCCAATGCTTTTATTCATGCAAAAATTCTATTTCATTGAGCACAGATTTTGAAATATCAAAAAGACCCTACGATGAAGAAATATGTCTGTACTCCGTTGACGTCAAACACATTTAAAATATAAAAAAAGCCAAACAAACAAAGCTAAGATGTGTTTCACTAATGCATTGGTATTTCATCTATTAATATATATGCAGCCATTTAATATTTCCACTTCTTCCTGGTACGTAATTACATCTTGTATAACACGCAATTTAGTCCTTTTCAAATTTATGTCTGCTGCTATTTTATTATCAGGAAATACTCGTTTACAGATCTGGACGTGAAAGACATGTGCTGCTTTAAAAATAAAAACAATTAGAGTCAATTAGCAATTCGGTTTCCATTACTTGTTCGTTATAGAGGATACTTCTTTTGAAAAAGAATCTAACTTAATATTAGAACTTGCTGCTGCTTTAAATGTTTTATGATTCACAATGTTTTATGAGCCAAAAGCATAGATTTGTTTGAATTTTATAGTTGCATTCTGCAACAAACGCAATTGCATGCATCAGGATTGTCAGCATCTGTTGCTTAAAGTAAAGCTTAAGGCCACCAAAATCAAACACTTCTTCTAAAATAAATTTGTATGTTACACTGTCTCAGCGTTGGCGGAGTATGTTGTGCCAATATTAAAGGAGATAAAATATAAAAATAGAATTCAGTACACACTCATAATCGTTATCACTCCACTAAACTCAAACAAGTGAATAACACCTGTCTAAGAAGTCTCACTGCGCAAGTGTTCGAGAAAGGCCTTGAAGCATTGCAAAACCATACAGTAATGGTACAAGTTTTGTCTAGAGGTTCACGTGATTATTATTGAATAGGTATGCTTGTGTTTGTGCATGTATGCGTATAACATGATATTAGAAATATGTTTCTAAATGTGTGCAGTTAAAACTAGTCATTCCACTTTACAACGTACTTCCATTTTCCTGAAGTCCTGCATATCCTACTTTTAACATAACATAAAAAAACACACACGCACAACCACGCACAAGCACGCACACACACACATACACACACACACACACACACACACAAATGCACATATATACGCACATATGACGCAATCTTTATTTCTAACTGTCGTGGTGCACAAAAGCACTCGCATTTATATAAATGACAGAGGAGAGTAGTAGGCTACGGCGGCTAGAGCTACCAAATCACGTGATTTCACACTCCTTTCGCTCATCAGTGGTAGCCGTCAGAGATATATTAAACTTCAGCGTCTATTCAGACACTAATGTCATAAATACACATTTGTTATATATATATATATATATATATATATATATAT
>NC_068987.1:28999357-28999671 GCF_001194135.2 Octopus bimaculoides | reverse complement strand
ATATATATATATATATATATGTAATTAAAGGCTGACCCTTTAATTACAGGCACAACAGAAACAGGAAGTAAGAGTGAGAGAAAGTTGTGGTGAAAGAGTACAGCAGGGTTCGCCACCATCCCCTGCCGGAGCCTCGCGGGGCTTTAGGTGTTTTCGCTCAATAAACACTCACAACGCCTGGTGTGGAAATCGTAACCGCGATCCTATGACCGCGAGTCCGCTGCCCTAACCACTGGGCCATTGCACCTCCACATACATACATACATACATACACACATACATACTTATATATATATATATATATATATATATAT
>NC_068987.1:28969514-28999243 GCF_001194135.2 Octopus bimaculoides | reverse complement strand
TGCATATATACGTACAGGTATGTGCATACCGACATCCACCTGTATGTATAGGTGCATATCTGGGTACAGGACATTGCAAACAAACGTAGACGAGAACACACGAGCCACATAGAGAACATTCTCCTTCATCAGCCACCCACGTTTTAACACCGGCGTTTCGACGAGCTTGGGCAGGACCCATCGCTAAAACGGCTCGTCCCATGGATCGCAGATTAAATTTGTATATATATGTATGTATGTATGTATGTATGTATGTATGTATGTATAGTCTGGTGTCGGCACTTGTGTTTCAAAGAATATAGACGAAATAAAATATGTTTTACACTTCGTTCAGAAATTATAGTTCAGTCATTCCCTTTTCTGAACTTCTAATTATCTGCATTCTATCAACCACCATTTCGCTCAATGTGGAATGGAGTAAAACACAGAAAACTTGCCACAGAGACTCTGAAACGTTAGTGTTGCATAGGTGATAATTTACGCAGATAAGTGATTCTGATTTCTCCAAATGTGTTAGTGTGTGAATGATTGCTTTAGAAACGGTCATAAATATAAGTGACCACGACTCTTCTAAACATTTATGTGTTACCTGACAATATCTCATAGGACAAAACCTAGAGTAATGAGGGAATGATTCATTCCCTAGGAACGAATATAACGTTCGTACGTGGAAAGCACGTCAACTTTCCAGTCAGCCTGCGGGGATGACTGATGATTTCTTTAACATAACTTTCTTGTGTCAGTCATTATAATGCGACCATGCTGGGACACTGCCTTGGTGAATTTTGTAGTCGAATGAATCCACTTCAGGACCTATTATTTTATTGAAGCCAAATAAATTAACATTAATAAAAGAAGCCATTATTATATTCAAGTTTGATACTTATTATATCGGTCTCTTAGCCGAACCACTAAGCTGGAGGTTGACAAACACACTATCACCGGTTGCCAAGCGGTGATAGGAAACACACACACACACGCGTCTATATAATACACACACACACACACATACACAAGTCTATATAATACACGCACACATACACACACATACACTTATTTCCAAAAATGGTTGCCTAATTTCCTCTTAAATCGGTTTTAAATACCGGCTAGTCACGCTGAATATTAGTGACACCCGAGAATCACCAACATGACTCCGGTAATTATTCACGCTCGATAAATCCGAATATCCTTATCGGGACTGCATAGTTTGCGAAGAGTAAGAAATAGTATTAATAATGGTCAGGAGAACGAGGTTTCCCACGCGGATAATTCTATGAAGCCGTTATTTACAGTTTTTTACAGCATTCTTTTGGGGACTTACGCGCGTTTCCACTGCATCACACAGTTAGGTGCAGATTTTGGTGTTACTGTCCATAATGTAAAATTCAAAATGTGGCTTACAGTTGTAAAGTCATATCAGAAGGCGTCGGATATTTCTGTATAGGTGCTAGTCCATATAATACAACTTTAAGTAGATTAATTTGGTTGCTAAAGATAGTATTAAAATATACTCAATTGGCAGATATAATTAGTAGTGCTAAACTGTGTACTAGAGGGAAATATACTAAACTGTGAACTAGAGGGAAATATACTACATTTTCACTTCAAGATGGAATCTGATAAACTCTAGACAGGAACGTGGTATAAAATGCATTCATGTGAATAAATATACTTCTAATAAATTAAAAGTATATTTAAACGCATTACATATAATAGGCAAGAAAATTATAAATTACTAGAAAAATAATTGTGAAAATATAAAATAAAAACATATAAATCAAAATTAAACGAACACTTTAAAAATAAAAATTCTCCTCCATATGAGTAGAATAGTAAGCTTACGTTTAATAAATTCAGATTCAAATAAAAGCATTATTCTTAATAGAGCAAGGAAATTATTAATAGAATAGCAATTGTGAAAACAAAAACAAATAATAAACCAAAATTAAATACAAGAAAAAAAAAAGTATCATTCTAGAATGTGTTGAATGGTAAGCTTTATGATAATACTAATACTAATGATCCTGCACAACCTCCTGACCTTCACCTATTTTCAATACTATACTTAGCTTCACATACCAAAGTAGCCGAGGAGAACTTTGGGTCTAGAATGATATAAATATATTTACTAACACCAACCCCTCCTAAAAGACACTCTATTCTTTCAGCTTCGTGATTTATTCAGATTAACTTGAATGACAGTAATTAATGAACCCTGATGATATTGCATCAACAATAACACAAAAATGTGCATCTAAAAGTGTGCAGTTGATACAGTTGAAACGCGTGTAGGTCCATGAAAGAATGATGTACTAACTGTAAATAACTGTTTCATAAAATTATATAGATTTCTGTTCTCCTCATCATTATTAATACTATATATAGATGTAGATATACATATAAGAGACCAAAGTGTACGTACGCAGCTATATTTTTTATATATAAAAAATACAAAAATGAGACAAGAAAGCAAAACATCCAAACAGTTAGGTGATACAAATAAGGGACAACAAAACATCCAGACAGATGATACAAAGAAAACAAGAACGGGTCATTTGAAGTTTTTTTTTCCTCAGTCGAGTTCCAGATTATCTTTGCAATTTCCGCTGGTTATACTCGAGATTGCTCCAATCTGGCCAGCCCCAAAGAAAAACTAAGCTAAGAGCGCTAGATTCCTTGGAAGAAAGCAGCGAATGAATACGAAAATAAGGACGGAAAAAAAACGGGGAAATAGTACACAAATACAAATAACACGATATTAATAACAGGTGTCTTTCGACTGAGGACCAATACGACGGGCTTCTTTCAGTTTCCGTATTCCAAATCCACTCACAATGCTTTGGTCGACTGGAGGCTATAGTACAAGATACTTGCTCAAGGTGTCACGCAGCGGGACTAAACCCAGGACCGTGTAGTTGAGAAGTAAGCTTGTTACCAAATAGCCGTGATTCAGTAGGAACTTTGCATAAGATGAAGAAGAGCTGTGTATTTATTTCTATATTGCCCACAAGGGGCTAAACATAGAGGGCATAAGCAAGGACAGACAAAGGAATTAAGTTGATGACATCGACACTCGTGCGTAATAGGTACTTCTTTAATCGACCCTGAAAAGATGAAAGGCAAAGTCGACCTCGGTGGAACTTGAACTTAGAACGTAACAGCAGACAAAATACCGCTAAGCATTTAGCCCGGTGTGCTAACGTTTCCGCCAGCTCGTTGTGTATTGTCAACTTCCTTCTCACGTCCAGTGGCATGAGCAGATCAGAACGACTTGAGAAACATTTAATGGATGACCACGAAGTCTTACTTGCCAATTCAGCCTCTCCACATTCCACAATTCGTTGCTTCTACTACTTTCATCTATACTGAACTATGAATGTTTCTTCCGCAATCTCCGCCGGATCCAGTTTTCACAGGCATAGGTAGGTAAGCCATAACATACTTATATATTGTTTATCCTCCTCTGCTTTAGCCCCTCCCTCGATGCGGGTTACGGCAGTATGGTTACTGTTGAATGCAAATTGCTACTTGGAACACATATGAGTGTCTAGTGCCAGGTAGAGGTCAAAGCCGAAGGGGGTAACGTGTCTTCTTTCACACAGGCCACACCTTCCTCATATACCATTTACCATAAAGTAAAGCAAACACGTAAACACACACTGACATTCTCATTCACACAAACACACAGAGACCTACGCGCGCGCGCACAAATATGTAAACGATTGTAGCTAGAATCACCGGCTGTAAGGGTTCATTTGTCAAAACTAGAGAACTACCAAGTGAATTGAATTAGCATATGAGTGGCCGAGTATTCAAGAGACACATAATTCTCAGGAAAAATCATCGCGACATCATGTGCTAATGTTAGATGTTTGAATTCTGTGTAGAATGCATCCCGACAGATTTCCATACGAGACCAAACGAAATAATAATCTAGCAACACGGCGCTCCCAGGGACAGACACATAGCTGAATCGAAACCAGCAATTTATGGTTAGGAAGCGATATTCTAAATAATTCTGCCTTTGTACACATATTACATACTCACAACTCCCACATTCTTTCTCTTTCCGTGTGTTTATCAGCCTCTGTCATTGTCTGTCTGTCTGTCGGTTTCACTCTCTCTCTCTCACTCTCTTTCACTTCCTCTTTGTGTGAGTAAATATATATGTATATATGTATGTGTGTGTATTGTGTGTATATTCATATATATGTACAGACAAATACATACACAAGGACGCACGCACATGTATATGTGTGTGTATATATATATATATATATATATATATATATATATATATATATATACACACACACACACACACACACACACACACACACACACACACACACACACACACACACACACACACACACACATATATATATATATATATATATATATATATATATATATATGTATGTATATATATACTCACACAAAAGTTTATATATAATACTTTTATCTGTTCACATATATGTATATAATTCATGTAACACATGTATTATACATATCTCTCTCTCTCTATATATATACGTATGTATATATTCATATATATAATGTGTGTGTGCTCGTACATGCTTATGTGTGTGTGTGTGTATTCTTGTCTGCATGCACTGCATTCGGTAAAAGCTGAAAATATTTGAGCATCCTATCAGTTTCATCACCAATATACAGAGGCATCAAGAGAAATATAGAACTAACTGAAACATTGGCTTGTCTTTCATACATAGGCTCACAAATATACACACATAAACAGATACACACACGTGCACGCAGGCACACTCTCACATAAACACGCGTACGCACACGCAACATACTCTGTCTCACGCACGCGCAGGTATTGATTCATAGAGCACAACTGGTGATAATATATTAAACTATTCCTTGATATTATTTGAAAATTATTTTTATCTTCTTTGCTGTTAGATTATTAAAACAAATTCACTTTAGTTTTCAACAAGTATCTTTATAACGATCTCATGTTTGTTATATACACTGTAGCTCTTTATTATGAATAAACTTGATTTCAATATTAGGTCTTTTAGCAAATCGGATCGAACTGTTTTTTTGCAATGGCGTCTCTGGAAGTAAACATGAAATACGAAATTGTAATAATACATCGATGATTATGATGACAAGATGATACTTCAAAACATTCTTTTGTATTAGGAAATTAAATGTATTTTTTATACGAATATTTTTCCGCTGTAAGTATAAGTAGAGCGAAATATTTCTAGATTGAAAACAAAAGGATTTGCTGCATCTAAATATTGAAGTAGTGATATGAACTGAGCAAAGAATAAAAGGATGTTACAGGGATGTGGTGGTGTACAAATATTTGAAACATGTTACAATTAAATGGTATTTGGAGTAGCATGGTGTGTAAAGGATGAGAAAAGGAACTGGGTTTTGAAGGAGCTTAAAAATATAAAGAATAAAATACGTTCCTCATACAAAGGTGCATAATGTATTCTAGAGAGGACCCCTTGTGGAGAAATGCTATTTAGAAATTTACATGGATGACGAGTTAAAAATTTGTTTCGCGGGGTAAAATAAGAAAAGAAATTTGGGAGAGCGAAGATATACGAGGTGGGGGACGAAACGTTCCTGGCTTTGGGTGAAAGAAAATGCAAGGGGAACCGTTAATTATAATTTTATGCAACGTATTCTGCTCTCCGATTCAAGCACTTCTTGCAGAGGCCCTTCAGTTTTTCTAAGCCCTGTAAAAAACTCGGAACTTTGAGCCTCCAACCTGGCCTTTCACGACACCCCTAAAGCCAGAAATTTTTCAGCATCTCATCGAATAGTAGTGAAACTATAACCGTATGTATGACTATAAGGATACAGTTATGTGGATATATGTATTAGAAGATGAATTAATAGATTGATGGATTAATAAATACAGGGTAAGATAAATTCGTACGTGTTTCATTCCGTGGGTGTGGGTTTTAAGAGACGTAAGATTGAAAGCATAAATGGGATTTCTATTTCTGTTTTATTATATTTCATATCCTTCATAAAATAAAACAAAGCAGAAGGGAATGGTTGCGGAAAGACTGTCTATGTACTTATATGGATCATCGATAGAGGAGAGGGAGGAGATATGAAAGAAGAGAAAATCTATGTTCAAGCAATCGGAAAAGAGCAATTGTAGTAGGATTGTAAGGAAAAAAGGAGAGAATTGGGAAGTGAAGAGTGAAAAGATGGATTAACAAGAAAACAAAAAAAGGTTGGGTTAGCAAAACAGAGCGGATAGGGGAGACAAGGAGTAAAGTAAATTGGAAACAAAAACAAAAACAACAAAAAGAAGAAAGGCAAAAACGCTGAATAGAAGGAAATAGTAGGGCAATTAAATGTAGTAGAACAATTTTTAGTGAGAGCAAGAGAGACCTATATAAACAAGGAGAGAGAGGGAGAGAGAGGGGAGAGAGATAGAGAGTGAGATTGATAGCGAGTGAAAGAGAAGGAGAGAGAGAAAAGTGTGATAAAGACATATTTGAAGTAGGAAAGTATGGGGCTGATATTCGAACAATGTGAGTTAATATAAGATTGTTGCTA
The DNA here is from genome assembly GCF_001194135.2 of Octopus bimaculoides. Taxonomy (NCBI): domain Eukaryota; kingdom Metazoa; phylum Mollusca; class Cephalopoda; order Octopoda; family Octopodidae; genus Octopus; species Octopus bimaculoides. The sequence continues at coordinate 28,992,682 of NC_068987.1, read as the reverse complement.
AAATAGAATATGGGTGATTGATATCGTGAAATGGAAAGCAGGCTTGGTATCAAAGAGTAGAATGTTATTTTAATGTTAGTGTAGCTGAGATGGGAAAGTAACGACAGGAAATATTATTGTCTGTGAAGTAAAGAAAGGATTGATAGAACGTAGAAAGAGAAGGAGGATAAGTAGTAAGAGGAGGAGGAGGACGAGGACGAGGACGAGGAAGACAAGATTTGTTGCAACAACAAATGACCAGCCACAACTGTAATATTGCTGGTGTTTGACCGAGTTTTAGATCAGCAGCATGAAAACGGAAGAAAAAAAGAATATACTATTAGAAATAACGATTAATTTATTACGGTTGTTTCCTTTATTTTCTCTGTAATAGAATGAGAAAAGAGAAAAAAAAAAAAGAAATCCCAATTGTTGATAATATAATCAAAGCAGGCGGAGAAACAAATCGTATTAATATATTGTAAAAAGTAAAGATATGTATCAATTGGAAAATATTAACGTATATTTATAGTGAGGAATATTATAAGAGCATAACGAAAAAGTAGGTATTAGTTGAAGGCTGCAGCTGTAATATGATAATATACACGATAAAATATAAACGTTGATGCTAGTGTAACGACGTAGCAATAATGAACGAGGTTATGATAAAATCAGCCGCCGTTCTTAGTTGCTGTATAATGTAGTAAAGTTTTAAAATGTCACTGTTAAAATTCTGTACAATAACTGGAATAAACAGTCATGGACTGCGTGTGTGCACGAGGGAGCTCACACCAAAGTAAATTAGAAACGACCAACAGCAAAAATAAAAACAAAAAACAACACATGTATATTAAATAGAATGACTGACCCCCACCCATAAAACTTGAAATTATTGATATATAACTGAACAGCGTGGTTTAAGTCACGTGAGCTGTATAGGAATAGGCGTGTGTGCATGTGTGCTTGTGTGTGAGTAGTTTTCTGTTTGTGTGTATGTGTATACTTGAATGTATGCATACATACATTTCTCTTTCTTTGTCACTCTGTGTGTATATATATAGACAGAGACACGCACAGAATTGAATATAAATGTATATATATACATTCACATGCACACACACGTACACACACACACACACACACTCACGCACGCACTTAGTATGGAGATAGGACTACAATCCAAGCTGTGTATTCATGAAGCACAACGGCATATTTCAGTTCTCCAAAGTATATTTGTAGATGTTTTGATTTATATCAGAGTTGAAAATAATAAAGAATACTATTAAATATCGGAGAATGTTTATTGGTGTGTAATTATATATTAAAATAGAAAACTAGGAATTTTGACTATTATTCATTCTGCATGACGTGTTTCACTTCTAATAGGCTTTAGAAAGCCATGCGTGTAGAAAAACATGAAAGGCATACTCTCGTCAGTAATTCATCAGGCCCAGAGTTACACACACACACACACACACACACACACACACACACACACACACACACACACACATACTGTATATAGATATAAGCATAGGCGTGGCTGTGTCGAAGACGCTTACAACTGCTTCAGCAAATGTCTTCTAACATAATCTCGGGTCGACCAAGCATTGTGACTGGATTTTGGTAGACGGCAACTGAAAGAAATCCGTCGTGTATACATATATACATAAATACATACATACGTACATACATATATACATCACATATATATATATATACATATATATATATATATATATAGAGAGAGAGAGAGAGAGAGATAGAGAGAGAGACGGGGGACTGCAGCCATGCTGGAAATCGATCCAATGATTTATTCTTTTAAGCCTAGTACTAAGTTACGGGGACATAAACACATCAACACCACTTGTCAAGCAATAGTGTGTGGGACACACACACACACACACACACGCACAGAGCTTCAAACATATACATACACACACATACACATATATATATACGACGGCCTTCTTTCAGTTTCCGTCTACCAAATCCACTTACAAGGCTTTGCTCGTCCCAAGTCACTCTCCAATGTGCCACTCACTAGGACTGAATCCACAATAATGTGGTTGAGAAGCAGACTTCTTACCATGCAGTCAAGCTGGTCCCTATATCTAACTATGTATGTATGTATGTATGTATGTATGCATGTATGTATGTATGTATGTATGTATGTATGTATGTATGCATGTATGTATGTATCTATGCATCTATGTATCTATCTATCTATCTATCTATCTATCTATCTATCTATCTATCTATCTATACAATAATATAAATAATATATAAATATATGCATATATCCATCCATATATGTATATACCTACATTTATATGTATACTTACATGCATATATGGGTACAGGACAAAAAGAACAACGTTAAACACAATGAGGAATGAACACATAAAAACGAAAATAGAAAACGAACTTTTTTCGAACAACGAACACAGCAAACAGAGAAACGAGACATGCAACATAAAGGGTATATCCTTTCGTCAGTTGTCCCTTTTCTATCTACTCCGCGTTTCGAAGGCAAGGACAATACGCAACTTCGTTGGAATAGTCCTTCCCGCAAAGCAAATTAAATAAAATTTGGAATTTTTTTTGGAGGGTTAAAGTGTTAACAAGAACAGGACAGTGAGCACAAGACAATAAAAACAGTAAGAACAGGACAGTGAGAACAAGACAGTAAAAACAAACAGTGAGGGATGTTAAGCTAAGACGATAGAAAAATTATTATTTTGAACGCTAGATAGACGTGCATGAGAGAAGAGACAGAAACAACGCGTCTTTTCTATAGGAAGGCAGTGATCGAACACCACGCATCCTTTTCCAAGTAAGTTTTATCTATCTATACATTTGGCTTCGCAGGGAAAAAACGGTACTTCTTATTACTAACGCACGACGTTTGGACATAACACCCTAACCTTGTTATAACACCTACCAGGTTCCATCTCTCACCATTCTCATCTCCTTTCCTCTGCTTTGCCCATCCTTTTCTCTCTCCACTTATCATCCAAATGCTTCCACTTATTACATGTATAATTTACACCCCCTACTCACAAACACAACATGAATATTTACAGCCACACACACATGCGTGCATGCAAACACGTACATATATAGTCATACATCTACACACACGCACATTCATACGTGCACAAAACACATACGTACACACAGACACACACACTCACATTTACACGCACATATCACCCAGCCTCACGACCCTACATCCTCCGACTTCTTGACCCTACAGCTACTAACCTGTTAGATCCACCCTCACACGCACACTCACCTAAGCACATTTCACACGCATATACTACCGTCCAGTGCAACACTCCCCAATATACAAACACGCTACTGGTACCCGCAGATGCACTCGTACGTATGCGCACATACATACAAAAACAAAATCATATGTACACGTATTCACTCCACATACACGAGTACTACACAATTATACACTCAAACACACTCGTGTACGCTTGCATACAGACATACACGATGGCTATTTTGCACTCTCCTGCTTTCAAAGACCCCATTCTATATCCCTCTTCAACATCCAGTCAGTTTCTATATTTTGGCACGTAACGACACACGTACTTTTCTCCGGTCTATTCGCTTCTTCCCTTTTTCCCTCTTCCCTGAACTTTTTCTCCTATCCGACAAAGAGACACACTCGAAAGCTCATTTCTTCTATTCTCGCCAAGCGCGTTTAATAGGCTTTTATCGTTCTTTCTATGGTTTTTGGTCTTGGATTTCCCTATATATATAAAACTGCTTGAACATATTCGTATCACCAACGGACCTTAACTATTTACATTGATTCTCCTGCTTTATCTTGGCAGAATGAGTTTAGAAAATAGTCTATGTAGTGTCGAACCTACTAGAATTTAGAAGCTAGTAGAGGTTATATTGGGGTGAGGAACAATTAAGCGTAATGATATAGTAATGATATAGTTACCTAATCTTCGAAGACAATAGAGGGAATGTAGTCTTCAATCATACAAAATTAAATCTTTTGGGAGCTCTAGCTGTATTCTATACAAAGGTGATAAATTATTATCATGACAACATACTAAGTACTGGAAACTTATATCCGGCTTTGTCTACGCCAAATGTTTAGGGTTGGGGTGGTAAAAAAGTGGTAATGCCTGATGGGGAAGGGGTGATAATTGAATGAAAGAAGGATAGGAAGAGGTACTAATTTTGATTGTCATCTTAAAGGGGAAGGTAATGAAAAGCTAAAGCAACAAGTATTCGAAATTAGGGGTGGAAAATAAGTTCAAAAAATAAGGGAAGGCGTACATTGTAACTTAGCATATTTATAATGTTAAAGCAAAATATATTTAGATATAAAGATCAAGGCTACAAGTTACACTTAGAATTTTAATAAGGGGATACTTTAAGTTGTAAGGGAAATATGAAGACTTTTCATAAATGTAGTGTATAAAATATCCTGGTAAAATATTATATGATGAATGTATAACGGAAATATTTATAACATAAATATATACTTATAGTATACAAATTTACTGATATTAAAACCATTCCCGTCAAATATAGGTGGGCAAAGATAGGATGTAGTAAGACATGATATTTAATGTATAGAATGAATGAATATGATATATTAAATATATAAAGGAGTACATTGAGATGCAAGATTTAAATAAATTTAGTCCTATAATAACATAATGAGGATCTTTGTGGTTTTCGTCACTGTTTACAGTTATTATTAGAAATTTATTTTATGTGTCATATAGAGGTAATTTTTGACGTCGAATCCGAATTTATTATTCATTTATTCCAGAATAATTTTGCAAAAATGTTACAGCTCAGCTGTTCAAAGTGTGATAATTTTCATAATTTTCAGCCAATCAGAAAACAGCCTCCTCCATCATTGGTGGGGGGGGGGGTCGGCACGTCAAATCATTGCTGTGCACATACATACACACTTATTCTCACACAGAGTTGAAACTCTTCCTCTATCAGTTTGTCATCACCCCTTCTTTCCTTATTCATTTACCACCCCTTCCTTTCTGATTCATATGTTGTGACGGAGAAAACACATGAGTATTATTATAGTAGAAGATTATCTTTCTCGTATCTCTTTCTCTCCCTTGTGTGCGTGCACAGTATCTTTAGTTACAATGGAGACAGAGTTTTTCGCCACAGTCATGTGTAAAATATTCGCTTCTAATTGGTTAAAATACTCAAATTTTGTAAATTTTAAAAGCTAATAACTTTTTTAATTATGGATTTATAGGGAAAATGAATACTATTTTCATAAGTACACAAAACTTAATCCATATACCAAATTTGAAAACAATTGGAACAAAATTGTAAACTGTGACGAACACCACAAAGCTCCCATAATGAATGTTATTTATGATTAAAAAATATAATAATATAGTATTACAGTATACAGTGAATTGTATGAAAAAAGTATAAATTGTCACAAATGTATACGCTATAAAATCTATAGAAATATATAAAAGGATAAATAAAAGCATAACATTATAAAAAATAAAATATAAAAATAAACTATAAAAACCATGAAAATATATAAAAGAGTATATAAAGGCATAAAATATAAAAAATACAAAATATCAAAAACTAAAAATTTGAGAAAATTATTTTTTTGTTAGAAAAACGTATAAACAGGTGATATAAAACAGGTATAAAGAGGATATAAGTTGAGATGAAATAAAAGGATTTTTTAAATAATGGTATTGGTATATTGTAAAAGTTATAGCCATGATGTTATTATTTATACAAAATAAAATAAAATATATCAAGTTTTAATATAGACAAGATTACATTTGGGAATGGATTTATAAGATATATCTAAAGTACAGAGTGATTCGAAAGTTTTGTTACTCTCTAGCGAAAAGCAATAAGGACAATAGAGGAACACTATAATAATATGAAACATATGTACTCATTTTAGTATATTTTCTTTCGTTGACATTGACGTTTTCATACATTGAGAAGGTCTGTATGAACATCATCATATTCGTGGCACAAAATGATGCGGCGCCATGTCCTGTGTGATATTTTACAAAGCTGTGCTTTGGTGATTGTTGCAAAGATTGCCGAAATCGCGTCCTTTAAATGTTGGGTATTCTGGTATCGCTCTTGTGAAAGTCTCTCCTTAATAATAGAAAAGTAAAACAATATTTACACGTTGTGGCAACACTTTTGGTCCACCGTGTACATCAAAGAAAATGATCGCGGTATAATAGTAACAGATTTTGGAGGGTATATTTTATATTTAGCGGAGATGTGAATCTTACGAATTCACTAACAAAAAAAAAAAAAAAAAAAAAAATCATTCATGATAGAAGAAATTCTTTACTGGGAAGGGGTAAATACATATTGTAATTGTAAAATGGAGCTAAGCGCCACTAGAATGCCTTATTGAATAGATTTCGACATCACATACAGTAGGCTATGAATGATATGGACTCCCGAATAACATATGTCACTAAAAGTACAGTATGATATAATCATTAATTATATAATTATATATATATATATATATATAGCAATTAGAGAATGGAGGAGAATATGCGGTACCCATCGACTTGCAGACAGTGTATTCCGTTGAATACAGACAGTGTATTTTCTAATTGCTATATAAATTTAAGTTAAAATAACCCCCCCTTTTACCCGCACCCACTTATTACACTTGGTATAACACTAGTGTAACAATAATCGGGTACCCTCCAAGCAGTATATTGGATAGATACTATCCCTTAGTGGGTTGAATCCTCAACCCCTAACTCTCTTGCATTATATATATATTATATATATATAGAGAGATAGAGAGATAGATAGATAGATATAATCATTAATTATACATATATATGAATAAGTTGGAGTCAACAAGGAGTACAGAGCAACGCTTATTTATAATCACTACAATTGTCTCCAGGTTCGCAGCTATTTGGTTATGTAGCTGTTTTTCTGTATCATGAGATCTTGTGTTTCGTCAGGTGATATATAAATGTTTTTTTCTGTGGTCCTTAAATTCAAATACTAGGCTTCCAGCGCATCTTTTCTGTCTGGCGTGGTTTGCGTCGTTACTACTACCTCCAAAGCTACCACAGAAAGGATGCACTCGAAGTCGAGACTTTTAGTTTGCACAAACACAGAAACAATATCTTTATATATCACCTGATGAATCACAAGATCTCATAATGCAGGGAAGCGGTTACATAACCAAATACATGCGAACCTGGAGAACTAAGTTGCATCCAAAGAATTGTAGTGATTATAAATAAACGTTCCTCTGTACTCCTTGTTGAATCTAACTTATTCAATTATCCATTCACACACTGCAGAAACCCCAACGCAAATCTGGTAGTTATAGCATCGAGTGAAATCTGAATGTTGACGAGTTTTATACTGCACTCTACTACGTTCTAAAAAGAATATAACCTAACTTCTGTGTGTGTGTGTGTGTGTGTGTGTGTGTGTGTGTGTGTGTGTGTGTGTGTGTGTGTGTGTGTGTGTGTGTGTGTGTGTGTGTGTGTGTGTCTGTGTGTGTGTCTGTGCTGTTGATAACACCTAAAAGAAGATGCTATATTTCCATTCACCTCAGTGAAAGTAGTTTTCGGAATGAGGAATTGATGCCATCAGACGGTATCCGACATTCGTTGGATATGCCACTGCAGATTCCTTGTGGAACAATACTGATGCTTGAAATTGTCTGCTCACCGTCTTTAAAGGACCTGCAGGGAAATGAGAGAAAAGTAATTACATATGCCTTAAAACTAAATCACTAATATAATCTACGTAGCAGGAATTTGTGAAATTCCAGCTCCACAGTTTCTCATGCATTTGTATTTCGACTCCGGCTCTAAACATTATCCCCACCTCAGATTTATAAGTGGAAGGATCCAAGTTCAGTATCAAAAGCCGAGGAAACAAATACTCGCTCACCTTGTGTATGAACCGGTTTACGTGTTACTCAGCCTAATAGAAATAGAAACCAGATATTCCGCTCAATAGAATAATGCTCAATTGACTCTTAAATGATAGGATTTATAAGATAATTATTTCGAACTGTGTATTCCCTGAAAGATAAAGCGTTTGACGGTATGTCCAAAAGCATCACACTGTTGAATACATGTCCGTTGGATCATTGCAAACTTGAGGGCTAAACAATCATTTCTAATTTAAGCATAGGTCCACAGTTTTAAGAGAAATGAAATAATGATAATAATAATCATGATGTTATGGAATTTAGACATACGACCAGCAGTTTTGAAAGAAGGAAAAGTGCAGAGTGGGGCTAGACGATTTCCTCGACTGGTACTTATTTTATCGATCCTGAAAGAATGGAAGCCACAGTAGATCCCAATGGCGTTTGAACTGAAAACATAAAGCCAATTAGCATTTCGTTTGACGTGCTAACGATCCTGATAGTTCGCCGCTTTTGGCGACTAAATAGCAATAAGTATAATTGTTTCTAATTTGAAGTATAAACAATGACAACAAATAATTTCCCCAAAATATGAATTTAACAAGAAAACAATTATTAGTATCGCTTAAGATCAGTGGTCTTTATACCTTTACGGGTTGAAATTAACACTGCAAGAACACAGGATCAAATAATGGATTGTTGTTAGTGCTATTGTTATTAGTGTCTACTTTGAATTTAAACATAATTTAATAAATAATAACAAGCAGTTATCCTGTATTTCTTGAGAAACTTGTTACTATGGCATCTAAGATTTAATACACATTAATGATTTCTTTTGAAGTCATTAATGCGTATTAGATCATAAATATCATACTTAAATGAAAACAATATTAAAGCAATGACTGTATTAATAGTAATATTAGTTGTTGTACTAGATTTTATAGCAAAAATCTAATAGCAACCATTACATTATTATTTTATTTATGGCATTCATAGACATTTAATTTCGCAAAGACTGTAATACATATCTGTGAGTATTTATTTGTGTTGCGTATATTTTAATAAAGAATATAAATCAGTGATTTAGATTTTTCAGATTAAAAGTGAATGCTGCACAAGAGAAAATAAATAAATAAAAAAAATATCTCTTTGGTATTAAAGGCATAAATGAACAAAAGGTTGTAGCTCATTTCATATAACTGGCTTATAAATGAAATTTCCTGAAATATATCTTTGTATTAAATATACAGAGGGAAAACCGATCCTTTATTCATTAATATATAAAATGAACATACTAAATGAAAATGCTAATATAAATAGAATTCTAAGTAGAAAGTTTTCATAAATTCTATGAGATTTCTCTCGTTTTAATTATTAGCATTATAGGTCTTCCTTATGATAGTAGTAGTAGTAGCAGCAACAGCAGTAATAGTAACTGTGGTGTTAGTGGTAGTAATTGTTGTCATCGCAGTAGTAGCAATGCCGGTGGTGGCGATGGTGATAATAGTATTAATAATGGTTATTGAGTTGAATGTGTTGGTTAAAATAGTAGTAGTAGTAGTAGTAGTAGTAGTAGTAGTAGTAGTAGTAGCAGTAGTAGTAGCAGTAGTAGTAGCAGTAGTAGTAGCAGTAGTAGTAGCAGTAGTAGTAGCAGTAGTAGTAGTAGTAGTGGTAGTAGCAGTAGTAGTAGTAGTAGTAGCAGCAGCAGCTGTAATAGTAGTAGTAAACCAACTTCAGACTAAGTTCTAATCGACTTCAGTTTATCAGAATGTCACTTCAAACGAGGGAAGAATAACATCTTTAAAACCGGAATCCTTTATCCTTTTTGTTTTTCAATATTTTTGTTCAGATTTAAGATGTGATTAAAAAAAAAAAATACTGGCTATTACATTTACCAACTCGAATATCCACGGCAAGATTCCATAGTTCTGTTATACTAAGATACGTATAGCTACTTGTGTCTATTTCTTAATACATCCATCTTTGCATATATTATGAAGTAGAGACTGCATAAGAGGGATAATCACCCCTTGCAAAGCGACTAAAATAAATCATAACGCAATGTTCCAGGCTATTATTTATAACATTAACAAGGCGACGAACTGGCTCTTTCGTTAGCGGGACAAAATTCTCAACAGCTTTTCGCCCGACTTTACAATCTGAGTTCAAATTCCGCCGAGGTCAACTTTACTTTTCATCATTTCGGGGACGATGAAATAAGTACTACTTAAGCACTGGAGTCAATTTACTCCACTCGTCTACTTCCAAACAATTTAAGACATTGTGACTATAACAGAAACGATTGTGTGTAGCGTTAGTTTGGCGGGCTGGCAGAATCGTTAGCACGTCCGATAAAATATTTAGCGGTGTTTCTCCTGGCTTTGTATCCTGAGTTCGAATTCGACTTCACATTTCAATTTTATGGTGTCGATAATATAATTATTTGTCAAGAGCAGCGCTAGATGTAATCGACTACCCATCTCATCCGAAATTTCAAGCCTTATGCCTACAAAAGAAAAAAAATTATTTACAACTTTATTTATTTCAAGATTCACTGCTCCGGAAAAGAATAAATAAATCTGTTACCTTATTTCGTAACTAAGGCCTTAAAAGTTTTCCAAAGTGTTATCAGAAACTACCTGTTAAATGGAAGAATTAAATTCAAAGTGATATCAGTACAAATGTATAAATATTGATTTCAAATTTCGGCAGAAGGCCAGCGATTTCGGGCGAAGGGATAAGTCGACAACATCGACTCCAGTACTTAAATGGTAACTATTTAATCCATCTCGAAAGGATGAAAGGCAAAGTCAGCCTCGGCAGTTTTTGAACTCAAAACGTAAAGATAAACGATATGCCGCTAACGATTCTGTCAGCTCGCCGCCTTATCATGCTTAAATATTGATTTGAAATTTTGGCACAAGGCCCGTAATTTCGGTATTCCTAAATGCATATCATTTAATTTAAAACAAATTTTTAGTTGTGGAGGCGCAATGGCCCAGTAGTTATGGTAGCGGACTCGCGGTCATAGGATCGCGGTTTCGATTCCCAGACCGGGTGTTGTGATTGTTTATTGAGCGAAAACACCTAAAGCTCCACGAGGCACCGGTAGGGGTCGGGTGGCGAACACTGCTGTACTCTTTCACCACAACTTTCTCTCACTCTTACTTCCTGTTTCTGTTGTGCCTGTAATTCAAAGGGTCAGCCTTGTTACACTGTGTCACGCTGAATTTCCCCGAGAACTACGTTAAGAATACACGTGTCTGTGGAGTACTCAGCCACTTGCACGTTAATTTCACGAGCAGGCTGTTCCGTTGATCGCATCAACTAGAACCCTCGACGTCGTAAGCGACGGAGTGCCAACAACAACATCCTTTGATTTTTAGAACTGATAGGTAAAGCAGTACAATGTTGTCTTCCACCACATCAAGAAAGGATTTTGCTTGTATATTTATTCGTTGTAACGACCTCCCTTGTCAACTTATTTCAAAATACCGCGATACACTTAAATGTCTTTTTTCGCGTGTTTCTATTTACATTTGACGGATATTTGTCTTCATCTTGTTAATACAACGTTTCGGCTGATATACCTGCCCGTCTTCATCAGTTGTCTTGGGGAAATTTCGAACCTGTTGTCATTCTTAAGGTATTTTTTGATGTTATTATTCAGATTATTGGCTGGAATCGAACTCGGAATTTTGGGGTTAGTAGCCCGCGGTCTTAACTAATACGCTATATGCCCACGAGCAATTATGGAGTGAATTCTAGGGCTTATAAATCTAATATTCTTCTATCCTTCCTTGATACCGGTTCCCATATGCTGATCCTACTTGCACTCGTTCTGCTTAAGAGGTTGTTGTGTCCTAGAATATGTGCTGCTTCTTTTAGTTTTCGTATTTTCAAGTGGTGTTCTCCGTCTATTATTTTAACTTCATCCCATAGGGGAGGTGGTCTCCATTTTTCCATACATGGTTAGCTATACCCGATTTATAAATATCTCCCCGTGTCACAGATTTGCGATGTTCCTCTACCCTTATTTTGAGGGGCGGCATGTTTCGCCTTTGTATAACCTGCCACAGTTGCATGGGATGGATTACATATTCTCTTGGTCATATTCTCTTCTATTGGTGGTTTTACTCGAAGGAGATATTTGCAAAATTTTGTATTACTTTTGAATACTGTCCTGATGTCATATGGGCCGCATATCTTTTGTATCTTTCTATTAAGCAAGAACTACCCCAAAAGCATACTCTCCACTCCAACTATGAAGATAAGAGAGTATGAAACCGATAAACTTTCTACAGTCATTCTACCTTATGTGAAAGGCCTCTCCGAAAATACGAAAACTAAAAGAAACAGCACATATGCTAGGATACAACAACATCCTGAGCAGACCGAGTGCAGATCAGATATGAACAGCATATAGGAACCGTTATTAAGGTAGGATTGGAGAATATTAGATTTATAAGCACTAAAATTCACTCCATTATTGCTCACGGGCATATGGCGTAGTGATTAAGAGCGTGGGCTACTAACCCCCAAGATAGCATGTTCTGTTCCAGGCAGGCAGTGACCTGAATAATAATAATAATAATAATAACGGCGAAAAATTCCCCAAGACACCTGATGAAGGCTGGATGGTATATCATCCGAAACGCTGTGTTCACAACAAACAAGATGAGGGTAAATATCCGTCAAATGTAAATAATATACATAATTCCACATCTCTTAAATATAGAACTGCATTATCTATTGTTCTTTTCCCGTTGTTTCTTTTCTTGTTTGTTGACTCTTAGGTGAAATTAAGTATGATTTTATGTTGAATTTTCTAGTAGACTCCTACACGTGCACGCTTACACACTCACAAACTCATAAGCGCGCGCACACACAGACACGCACGCACACACACACACACACATACACACACACACATGTACTACTATCCGTTTGTACCGCTGGCCATTGTCTTCCAGGCCATACTGTACCTCGATTTTTTTTTACTGCAACCACCACAAGATTGGTGTACCTGGAACGACTCCAGCTATTCAGCAGCTAGATCATTAGAGCTTTGATCACAAATACATGTTATCTCACCTCTACAGAAAGCTCATAATACTGCCATCCACATGCCTCACACATATCCTTAAAGCATTCCGAGTAGAAGCCCATTCCTTCATGATTGAATATGCAATGCTTTTCAACGACACTGTTCAATTGTCAGAAAGGATTTTTGGTAAGTCAGACGGTCCCATAATGTCAGAGAGTTGATATTTTAGAGTAACAATTAGTTAATATAAATATTTTTTTCAAATATACCTGCAGCTTTAACTTAACTAGAATTGTTCAGAAATCTGGGTTACTGCTCTACTTTGTTTACGCTCCTTTGTTGTCTTTTGTTACATTCTTGCGGAAAATAGAGGCAATCTTGGATGTCATTATAATCACACTCTGTTGCGTTGCCTCTTTTTGTGCATAGGTAAATAAGATTGTAACTTGGCAATACCTTCAAGCGTACATGTCTTTAGAATGTGTTCCAACAATGCATAACCTCGCTAGGTGAGATAATTAGCGTGTTCCTCCAATCTCATTGTCTAATACTGGTAAAGATGAAAGCACATGGCACATGTAACTAAAGAAAAAATTTAGCAGCAGCCGTTAATGTATTATTGAATAAAAATCAAAAATATTGAATCTCGCTTCAAATACATAGACTTAAAACTGAATTCTATTTACTCGTTTTATTTTGTACATGATCTATGAGAGTGATACGTGATAATGTGTGATAACCAAATGTGGGAACATATCTAAAGTGATATATATTTACATATTATTCGGTGATTTATATTTGCACTTCACAGATTTATATGTTCACATCTGAGAATTATATTATTTAGACATTATTCAACATATGCAATTTACAGAAAATTAGTATGCAACCACGTAACATATTTAATACACGTTGTTCAATGGGAGAGCTTATTTCTAAAAGTACTCAAATCGTGTGAAAATCAATATGATTTAAGCACTTTTAGCAGTATAATCTTCAATTTATCATTCGATTGCTTTAGTTTGCTGTAGAGTATAAAGCGATGTAAAAGAAAATGAAATCATCAGCTTATTATGATATAGAATAGTTTGCAGTTATTCTTAGCAAGCACACAACCAAGTCTGGTTTCGCGGGACGTATAAAGACAATAAGAATCACCAAGAATGATAGATATTTCTAACGTTTAAGAAAAATGGATACAGACATACTCTTAAATGTCTTCCGTTAGAATCAGACAATTTACAGGAACACGATTAAAATTTGTAAAAATTCAGGTTATTTTGTCGGGCGATCGACCTATTGCGAAACTTTTCCAAGTCACCACTGTTATTTATATTCACATTCATATAAATACATATACATACACATGCATGTACACACACACAGACACACACACACACACACACACACACACACGCACACATCCATACACACACAAACTCGCAAACATACGTAATACATATGCGACCATGCAAATATACATGTATGCATTTATTCAGATATATATGTTGTGTGTGTATGTGTGTGTGTTCGTGTGTGTACGCGCGTGCGTCTGTGTGTATTTATACACTTATAAATATGTATATATAAGCATGTATGCATGTGTGTGCGTGTGTGTGTGTATATATACATACACACACATATACATACGTATATATATATAAATATATATATATATATATATATATATATATATCTACCATCAGCTGATTTATAACACACTTATCTGAAATCGATGTGAACTGGTCTTTTCTCCTACAACGATCGATACCTTATTAATATTTTAAAATATTACTTTTATTCGCAGTTATTATTTTGTTAGTTTAAACGCAGGCCAGCACCATATCGAGCAGGCCAACTATTAAAACCATTCCAAGTATGATGAATCCGAATTTTGCGGATTTTAGAGCAACTAACTACCTGAGTAAACATCGCATAATTGAGTGATTACAGTTATATAAATGGTATGGAAAATTATCATATGTTTATTTTCCTAGAAGAGAGGATGCCCACCGATCACTATATATGTTCAATGAAATGAGAGTAACAGCTGATCTGCAGCCAAATTTATAGATGCAGGCTGAACTAAGGATAAATAATCTCTTCTATTAAAATTTATAGCTTGTAACAAGTAAACCATCTCGAAAAATTAAAGAAAGGAATCCTCGACCTGATGATTAGAATCGCGGTGATGGAATGTTGTTGTTGTTGATGATGATGATGATGATGATGATGATGATGATGATGATGACGATGATGCTGATGGTGATGATGATGTTGGTGATGATATGAACAACATGTTGGTAATATGTCAGAGAATGATTAAAACCTATAGGAAGATAATCACTTGAAGGATCAAATTATATCGATCCCGCTACTGGCACACGGCCTGAAATTTGGCGGAGGAGGATAATCGATCATATCGACACCATTACTTGACTGGTACTTAAATTATCGACCTCGAAACGATGAAAGGCAAAGTCGACCTGGGTGGAATTTGAACTCAGAACGTAAAGACGGATGAAATGCCGCTTAGGATTTTGCTTGGCGTGCTAACAATTCTGCCAGCTGAAGGATGAAATTATAAAGAACAAAATTATAACACCAATCGCTGGAAGGATTACAGCCATTAAAGCATGAAGGTCCGTCAGGGAAATGGGTGAATATTATATCTCCGTACCGAGCGTGGTTATACCTGGAGACTGTAACAAGATGAGGTTGTTATGTTACGATAAAGCCTTAATTCACTGTCGAGATGACAAGATAAAATGTACTTGAAATTTGTAGTAATTTGAATAGCTGTATTTGACAGAATTACCACAGCTGGACACATAACAGTCAATATCTACAAACCAAATACACAAAAAGAGTGTTAATGTCGGAAAAACTGATAAGGTCTACATTTCGTTAAATGCTACATAAGAGAGCATTCTGAAACATGAGTGTAATTCTTGTGAGTGAGTCCAATGACCATTTAGGACGAGAAAGAAATAGATAGTCGGTTACTATGCACCAGTTTTTAACGAGAAGTTTCAAAGATATTCAATTAAACTTCTTGGAATCCTCTGAAATTTATGATCTCTTCGAAACAAATACGTGTTTTGATTATATATTGATACACAAGAAAACCTGCACATTTCCCAATAATAACTCCGAAAATGAGATGGATCTCAATCTTATTTTTAGAGGCGATGAATAAAAAACTGATCGAGACACGTGTGTGTTCAAAGGAGTAGACATTGGTTCTGATCATTGCATGGGGAAGATGGTTATCAACATAAAACTAAAGAAATTTGTTTTAGAATCTAAAAAATTCTATGGCTTTTGATATTGGCAATCTTAATGAAAGTGGCATCAGAGAATCGTATCAGCTAGACCGCAAGAGCCGATATGCTGCATTAAATGCAGAAAGTTATAAAGATCAATACTGAAGAAAAGTCAAAGACTTTGCAACTGAAATCCGAAAATAGAATAGGAAGAAAGAAAGGAAAACGTAGAGAACAATGGATATTATCAGTAATATGAGTGTGTTTTAGATATGTGACGGTAACAGAAAGTTAAGAGAAATACCATAAATACATTAAACGGAAGCATAAAGCAGAGAGCAGAAAAGTGGAGAAACGTTGCTGAGAAAAAGCTGGAAGTTCGATGGAAGGGAAGGAAAAATCAGTAGAATTTGCCTCCACAAGAAGAGATCCAACAACCTTGAGAAGAGGACGCAAACAACTGATCTACAGCGCAACCATAACCAGGATGTTATCAATAGAAGGTCATAAGTGTTTCTAAGATTTGAAAAGAACGAAAACAAAAGAGGGATGAAGCATTGCTCAATATGACTACAGCCTCTAGTAAAGGAGATAATAGGATAAACGCTAAGGAAATCGCTGTAGAGGAAATTCCAAAAGATTTGAAATTCTGGGAAACTAAAGATGTTGCCGACATAGATGTTATCACAGGTGAACTTACTTTTTTTTTCTGTATTTCTTTAACTTACAATTTATAAACATTTTTTTACAGGAAAGAAAGATAATAACATCAAAATTATGCAAGATCAAATTCTAGATACGGGGACATACACACGCCAACATCGGTTGTTAAGCAAAGGTGGTGGGGGACAAACACCGACTCTCAAGTACGTACATACACACAATACACACACACACACATACACACACAGATATATATATATATATATACACGACAGGCTTCTTTCAGTTTCTGTCTATAAAATCCACTCACAAGGCTTTGGTCGGCCGGAGGTCATACTAGAGGACACTCACTCAAGGAACCACGACGCAGTGACAGTGAACCCGGAACCATGTGTTTGGGAAGCAAGCTTCTTATCACACAGCCATACCTACGCCTACGCCTATATATATATATATATATATATATATATGTATGTATGTATTTGTATGTGTGTGTATCTATACACACATGCATGCACACATGCACACATACACACGCACATGCACACACATATATTCGAAACTGAAAATATACCTTCGGCGATATACGAAATTTGAATTCGTAGAATTCAATAAAGTTACTGAACTGCTGATAATAGTCTATGTAATTTAAGATCTTCCTGAAACCAGGACGCTTTTAAAAATAACTGTGTTTGGCCATCACTTCTAATGTAGGGGAAAATTACTAAGAGACAGTAGACGTAAAAGACCGATAGATATCCCTTAATGATTCCTATATATCTACAAATAGTATCAGTTCTGGTGTATTCTTTCTTATTATTTGCATAGTACCAGTAACAAATAAATCGCAGCAGGTTTTATACAATGGAAGAGAAAATAAGATTGATGCTTGTGTAATTGCTAGAACATTGGAACGTAATGAGATGTTCTGTCTCCATGGATGAACTGTATTCACTTCGATTCGTATTCTTAAATCTATGTAAATGATGAGAATGCCCCTGACATGGGAATAATGTTTGCTGGTATTAATAGATGAAGGTTCATTGTAGTTGACAATCAAGCTTCATTTCATTAATTAAAATAAAATTTACTTTCTTCTAAATGTTCTTCATTTTCATTGTTAATACATGTTATAAATGGTAATACAGTATACTATTGTATTTTAAAACGAGTCGTTTTTATAATATTACGAAGCACATGACCTTACGCCATTATTCAGGTAAATGTATTACGAACGCTAATGAAAGGTGGTAAGTTCCAAACGATTAACTGACCATCTATATTTGTAGCCTTATTGCTTATTGCAATAGATAATTGCTTTCTGAAATAATGGCATTAGCATAAAGGCATGCTTTAAGGAATTTAAAATGTTACATCTTATTATCCAACACATGATTTAGTCAATAGAACTCAGCTCATAATGGGATGGTCTAAGTAAAAACCAGTTTCAGAGGATAAACCCCAGAAGATTTGGATAAGTCTGCATCTAGAGCAAATCATTGTGAACTGTTGCTCTTAAATACATATAAACTCAGCAAGCTTCATTATATACAGGTAACTTAGCAAGCTTCATTATATATTCAATATCACGGAAGCTTACAACAGCGAAATCCATGATCATTTATTATCAACTTAAATGTTTATGTCTTTGCCAGTATTCTCTAAGCTCACGTCAGATCTATCTTTAATATAATATTGACCCTTTATATTTAACTCAGTGTTTAAAAGCTTTCAAAAATCATTTTTGTTAAGAAATACGCATTCGTGTTAACCCTAAATCAGTTAGCAAGAAACTATGGGAACAAGGCATTTAAAAGTTATTAGTACGTATTCAGAACGAAAAGTATTAGAGAAAACTAAAATCTGTGCAAGAATAATTCAGAACTTTCGTGGATCACAGTTTCTAAACATGAAATATAGGCTTCATACATAAAACAATGACACCACTAATGCCACAAAGAAGTCAATCCTAGATACAGTGGAATAGCGTAGTCAGACATATAGTGGGTCGTTGTGGCTTAGATTTGAGAGCTGACGAATTTACAAAAAGATTATGGAGAATTTAATTTCGTAGCAATTTCACTCAAACTCTTGAAGAAACATCAAAGGTTACGACAATATAAGCTACATTTGATGCAGATAAACTAATCTCTGGGTAGATTATAATGAGACTGCAAGTGACATACACAGCAAGTACAAAGAATAATATTCACTCAACAACAGTAAGTATCTGTAGTCAAAAATAGAGTGAATCACATGATCTGCTAGCCATTGCTGTCATATACAAATTCATGAGTAATACATATTCGGTTTAAATCATCGTTATTTATAGCAATCAAATAAAAGTTAATATAGGATCAACCCGAAATTATTCATTTTTGTATATTTACAGTAGATCAGTTATATGTAAAAAAATAAACTCATTATAGTCCTTCTTAACACAGTATACGTAAAAATGCATCGGAGTCTTTAGCCATCTGTCAAGTCATACAAGGAAGTCAGACAAATAATACTTTCCTTAAGATGTGCGCTGTGCCCAATAAGGCTGCTTTTTGCAAGACATCAATCTTGCATGGGATTTCTAGTTGCCTTAAGAAGTCTTGAAGTTTCATCGGGATTCAGCCGAACGCTCTGGTCACCACTTGTATCACTTTTACCCTCTCGCATTCCATACAATCTTGCCATTTCCACTTTCAATTCGAAGTACTCGATGATTTTTTCAACCTCTGTACTCACAACATTCATGTCATTTGGTATGGCTACATCAATGATCTGACAATATTTGTTTCTCATATTCAATATGAAAATATCTGGCCGACGGTGTTCAATTACACGATCCGTCTGAAAATCATAGTCCAAGAGTATCATTACTTTTCCATCCTCTTGCATAACTTGGTACATCCTCATACCAGCTCTCTGTTACTTCATACTGGTATTTACGTCATAAGAGGCCAATGAAAATACACACACTTTATCGTGGCGGCGTTTGTTTGTATTAATTTTGTGCAAGGCTCTCACATCCATGTTTTCCATACTCTTTCCACAGAGTCTGCATTTCTGCGTGTCAAAAGTTTTATAGATGTTATACTTCACTGAGTTGTTAGCGAGAGCCTGGTCTTGTGCAGCAATGATCAGGCTTTCGGCGGTACGCTTGAAATCATCTCGCTCAAGCCACGCCCGCGATGCTGTATTACCCTTAAGCGTCTTGTGTATTCTTTTAAAATTGTCTATGCATTCTCATTTCAAGAAGGTTTTCTTTTCTCTTCTCCTCAGCTCTTTGGTTAAGCTCTTCCTTGCCCATCATTTCATCTGCATTTACATCCATATCCTTCGCGGCATATTGCAGCTGGTCTTCATCACTATTTATCAAATACTCCGTAAGCTTTCTCCTTTCATTCCTTATACAACAATCTATAGTAATTAGTTCTCTGCCACCATTTTTCTTTCCATATACAGACTGTTTATGTTTGCTTTAGGGTATGACGCCCCATGCAGCGTCATCAACTATCTCGTCCTACTATCCAGTGTTCATATTTCCTTCTTAATCCATTTGATGAGAGACGCACTATAGTTGACCACTACAACTGTCTAGATACTCATTGCGGTAATCGAATTTTTGGCATTCAGGTTGGATTTCCCTATTTGCGACATTTGGACTATAAGCTATTTCATTTTATCGATCCACATGTCACCACATCGAAACATTTCTCCAGGAATATCATCCTCGCATGGAGCTTCTCAATATGCCAATTCTTTTTTATCCACTTTCACTTCATCCAAGCATTGATCCAACGCAAGAGTCAATTTCCGGTGTTTGGGAGATATTATTGATTGGCTTCATGTCAAAATCTGTGGCTCTATTGGGTACATCTTTAAAATGTTCTGACCAACATTTCAATTGGTCACTATGGTCTGTGAGAAGATACCCTTCTGTAGAAAGAACAGGAGAGCACCCTTGTTTACGTAGATCAAATATCACCTTGAAATTCTGAAAAACGCATTTCACGTTTCATTTCATTTTTGCCTGCTGAGTCTTGCAAAACATTAGCGTTTTGTTCTCACCACTCATGCTTTTTCGGAATTTAGATCCAACAGAGTATTTGGCAGACTTGTAAAGCTTTTTCTTTCTAGCTGTGTTCTTATTTGCTATCAGTTCTTTGTGAAATCTCTATATTTCTTGAGACTGTTCATTTATAGCCTCTTCCTTTCCATTAAACCAATCTTGGTTTTTACATCATGAAAACGAAAGAATTTATCTGGACGACTCATATGTGGTAACACTAATCTAACCCCATTTTCCTTCTACATTTTTGGTGATTCTAATATGTGAATGTTCATCAAGTGTTCTTGTTATCTATGTTGAGGTTTGAGATATCAAGTCTCCTTATATCTTTTATGATATTTTATGGCCGGCTTTAGTCTCCTTTTTATCTTATTACAAGCCATAGTATGGTCAGACCAGCATAAACTCTAGCTGGCCTTTAGAAAATCACATAGTAAATCAAGTGACCACGATAATAAATAATTATTTTGTTTTTATTGGACGGTTGCAAAACTGTATTAGTGACAGAAAGTCTAAACTCACAGCACAAAGATCGTAGTCCATTTAAGTTCATTTTGCGAAGACCATGTTTACCAAGAATATTTGACCACTTAATTTGACCAGACACGCGCATTAATATCTCCCAAGAGAAAAAATTTATCTTTATTGAGAACTCGGTTAAGTAATATTCGTAAAACTGAATAAAATTTATCTCCTGCTGCATCTTTATAACCAACTAATGTAGCATATTCCTATAGGTAAATTGGAATTCGCAACAACAGATGATGGTAATTAATTTCATTTGGTAAAGTTTCTAGTTTACGTACTATATCATTACTAATAGCGTAGCCCACACCAAATGATCTTTACTCTGCCCCAAATTTACCGATCCAGAAGAAAGCGCACCCTCCAAATACTTCATTCAACCGAGGATAATTTGATAGCCTTGCCTTCAAAAGCGCGGCATTGCTAACATGTTTACTTCTTAGAAATCGAGTTGCACGTGCTGTTTCGCGCTCAAGATGCTTCTTGTGGTCCAGAAGAGTGCATTCGTTCCCTATCTGTTACTATATCCCACTTCTTGTGCTTTATAATATTATGTTTCGACTGCATTGTTGAAAGTCCTATCATTCGCAGTATAATTCTCTAGTCCATTCCGTACACATGGAAAAGAAGTGCCACCCTAAATAGGCTGTTTTGTAATTGCAAAGACGACAAGGATTCTATCACAAGGGTTTCACAGAACGGCCATCTAATTCTTACCACCATAGGAGCGAAACTCAAGCTTGGGACATCTAGTAACATTCTCCAACTGTTCCCGCCGCTCTCTCTTCATCGCCGTAGAATTTGATTTGTCCTTATGTTGTTTGGGAAAAGACCTGCACTATGAGTTTGTTTAAAGCAGAGAAAACCCAGTCTCTTCACTCAGAGAGAACATCATGCGCTGGAGCTACTTGCGACATACAGCCTAGTAGTGATTGACGGGCTTGATCAACCAATGGGTAGTGATTTGATTGCTCAACACCCACATAAACACATATAAACATACATATACATATACGAAGGATATAAAAATATATATAAATATATAAAATATAAAATAATAATAAAAACAATATAAGCATATATAAACATGTATATGTATGTATGTATGTATGTATGTATATACGTATGTATCTATCTATCTATCTATCTATCTATCTATCTATCTATCTATCTATCTCTCTCTCTATACATATATGCTGCAAAGATATCATTAACCAACAGACTATGTACTTGAGAATAGAAGATAATTTCAAATGCCATCTATTAATATAGTTTGCAGCTATATTTAGGGCAAATAGATTCCAATTTGTGTTATTGTAGTGCACAGGTATATAGACACATTAAGATTAATGCATTTAGCACAACATGCCTTATTTTTTCTATGATGCCTAAGCACACACACACACACACACACACAAACACACACACACACACACGAACACACACACACACACGCACCCCCCCACACATATATATATATATATACATGCATACTTCCACACAGATATATGTGTGTATGTACGTGTGTGTGTGCATTATGCATTTGTGGAAGAAAGCATTTATGTATTCATGTGCGAACAGTGTAGGAAGGAGACTTTAAATCATGCCTTAGAGTAAGTTTTAATTTCATTAGTGTAATAACTTTGTAATTGTAAATAGAAAACACATCGATGATGTGAATATATTAAATAT
>NC_068987.1:28967640-28969438 GCF_001194135.2 Octopus bimaculoides | reverse complement strand
TATATATATATATATATATATATATATATATGTATACATATATTTGTGAGTGTACGATAGTGTGTGTGTCCGTGTCTGCGTGCATGTGTGTTTCTTAGTGGGTGCGCATTACAATACTTTCTTGTAAGTTAAACATTGACTCGAAGACATTGTATGTTCGACATAGACAGTTATCTTGAATTAATGCATAGCTAATTACGTCTATATAGAGAGAAGAAGGCATATATCGAAATAAACTCAGCCAATTATCTCGTAGATAATTTGAACAACTTAAATCCTATCTTATACGATTCGTTTTTTTGCTTTACATTTCTTTGCGCGATAGCAATGGTGTAATGTTATTATGAGAATTTGCTGTTAGATGGGTGAATATCGTATCGAACATATAAACGGTCTAGGAACATTAAAAAATATATACCATAGGTACAAGCACTCTACAATCAAAATATTTAAACTGGCCCATTCCAAATAGTGCCATTGAAAATTCCAGTGTAATTTCAGGTATTACGTTGGATATTTCCCTAAGGTCTATTAAAATTTATTCTTTATCATGTTGTTGGCACTCCGTCGCTTACGACGTTGAGGGTTCCAGTTGATCCGATCAACGGAACAAACTTGCTCGTGAAATTAACGTGCAAGTGGCTGAGCACTCCACAGACACGTGTACCATTAATGTAGTTCTTGGGGATATTCAGCGTGACACAGTGTGACAAGGCTGACCCTTTGAATTACATGCACAACAGAAACAGGAAGTAAGAGTGAGAGAAAGTTGTGGTGAAAGAGTACAGCAGGGTTCACCACCATCTCCTGTCGGAGTCTCATGGGGCTTTATGTGTTTTCGCTCAATAAACACTTACAACGCCCGGTCTGGGAATCGAAACGGCGATCCTATGACCGCGAGATCGCTGCCCCAACCACTGGACCATTGCGCCTACGCTATTCTTTAACATATGTAAAGAGGAATCCGTTTGCTTGATGATGCAGCTGATCTGATTTGTTACATATTCTTGTTGGTTGAATGTGCACATCAAATTTCCGCCATCTCATAATAAAAAACATTCAGCCATCCTATTTTACCGATGATAGTTCTTTTGCTTCGAATTTTTAGAGTTTGAACATCTATGGATGAGTGTATTTTTTGTCTGCTAATGGCATAAATAGCATCAGCTTTGGGAAGTATTTCATATCGACATATTGCATGTATTCGATTTTACATATGTTTTTCTGAGTTCAAATGCTGCCGATGTCGACTTTCACTTTCATCTTTTAGGTTCGATAAAATAAGTACCAGTTGGGCACTATGGTCAATCAAATTGACTGGCCTCTCCTCCGAAATTGCTGGCCCTGTGCTAAAATAAGAAACTAAGATGTAGAGCGCCCCATTGTCAGGGTTTGCCTCCACTATTTTGTCTGTATTCTATATTCCTCCACATTTTTTCCTCTCCCCCCCCTCTATCTATCTCCATGCAGTCACGCATTTACACACACATATATAAGCACATGTGCATACCTATGCATACTTATAGACACATAAATGTATATATACATATACACATATATATATATAAATATATACATATACACTCTGCCACAGATGTATATACATACACATATGTATATGTGCAAGTCTTTTAAGCATCGTTTATTTAATGCATTAAATGCATTTATATAATGCATCCCGACCTTCGTTAACAGTAAGTTTATATATATATATATATATACACACACACACACACACACACACACGCACACATATATATATATATATATATATATATACATATATATATATATATAC
>NC_068987.1:28960912-28967441 GCF_001194135.2 Octopus bimaculoides | reverse complement strand
TATATATATATATATATATATATATATAAACACCTAGCATCATAAGTTTGAAATATCTATAAAACAGTCTAAAGCTTATCTATT
This sequence comes from Octopus bimaculoides, assembly GCF_001194135.2. Taxonomy (NCBI): domain Eukaryota; kingdom Metazoa; phylum Mollusca; class Cephalopoda; order Octopoda; family Octopodidae; genus Octopus; species Octopus bimaculoides. The sequence goes on along the minus strand of NC_068987.1, from coordinate 28,967,357 downwards.
TTTATGTTTTTTTTACTTATTATTATTGTTGCTTAATATGTTTTGCTAAAATTGCTGTTTCATTTTAGATATCACCAGAAAAAGGTAATTAACATTCATTAAAATGACAGATCTAACGGATTTTAAAGAGGTGAAATTGCTGATGCTCGTATGACAGGCGCTAGCGTAATGAAAACAGCTGAAATGTTTGGTGTATCAAGAAGTACGGTCTCTAAAGTAATGACAGCCTTTGAGAGAGAGGAAAAACCTCCTCGTCGAAACAAAAGTCCGGAAGAAAACCAAAACTTTCAGATAGGGACCATCAGACTCTTACGCGAATTGTTAGAAAGGTTCACAAAAGAACAGATCCCAAAATTACTGCAGAGCTTAATGACCACATCGAGAAACCAGTTTCCACAAAACCTGTTCGCTGGGAGCTGACAAAGCTGGTTTTCACGGGAGAGTGCAATCAGAAAACCACTACTTTCAAAAGCAAACATTCCAAAACTTTTAGAGTGGAGTAAAAACCTACAGCATTAGTTCATAGAGCAGTGGAAGATTGGTATTTCTCGGACGAGTCAGCCTTTACCTAATTTCCAACTGCCGGTCGAGTATACGTGTGGAGACAGCCAAAATAAGCATTTGACCCAGACTGTCTTCTTCCAACTGTTAAACACGGAGGAGGTTCTTTGATGATCTTGATGGGGGCTATATCTTGGAAATCTGCCGGCCCAAAGTTTTCCCTTCATGGCAGAATTAATAGTCAAGACTATTTAAGCATTTTATCTGATCAAATTCATCCTACGGTTGCGGAACTCTTTCTTGAGTGAAACACAATCTTTCTGGGTGATAATGCACCAATTCACACAGCTAAAATTATTACTGAATGGCACGAGGAGCATTCTAGTGAAGTTGAACATCTTATCTGGCCACCACAGTCCCCAGAACTCAAAATTATTGAACATTCATGGTGCATTTTAGAAAAACAATAAGAAGTCGATATCATCCACCATCATCACTACAAGAACTGGAGACGGATTTAGCTGAAGAATGGAAAAAAAATTCTTTTGGGAACAATTGAAACTTTGTACGAATCCATACCTCCTAGAATTCAAGCTGTAATTACTGCCAAATGCGGTCCTACCTGATATTGAATTTCTTTGAAATTTTAGTGTTTCCACTATTTGTCCAAAACCTGTATATTGCGAATCTATCCTCTATCTTTCTTTCTTTCTCCTCCTCGTTTCTATTACTAGCGTTCCCATTTTCCTTTCTTTCTCTTTCTCTCGTCCTCTCACTTTTAATTATAGACTTTCTCTCTTCCTTCCTTCCTTCCTTCCTTCCTTCCTTCCTTCCTTCCTTCCTTCCTTCCTTCTTTCCTTCCTTCCTTCCTTCCCTGCTCTCTCTGCCGCTGTCTGTCTGTCTGTCTGTCTGTCTGTCCGTCTCTCTCTCACTCTCTCTCTCTCTCTCTCACTCTTATCCTCCTTCCCCTCTATCTACTGGTCACACTTGACTCGTGACTAAGTTTTTCTATTTCTCTGCCTTTTTCGCAACGGACGCTTAGCTAGACGATCGATATCTATCCCCTCTCTTGCCATTTGTATTTCTATATCCATAAGGCTTTCTTCTATGCGTTACCCATCATTCACGTCTTTTTGACCGAAAGGTCATATTTATTCCATCTTCATCAATCGTCTTAAATTACTTTTGTTTACTTTCGTACGTCCACTCTGTATCGTTCTGTTCGATCGAAACCCGAAGTCTCCGCAAAGTTTGCGGGTTCCACCGATATGCAAAGTTCTAAGTATTATCATTAAAGACATGAAAATGAGTATTGCTATTCGGTTGATAAGTGATGAAGAATTAGGTCCTTCTACGTCTGCCCTACCTGTACGTTTTTTTTTTTAGCTATTGTTGCGCATTTAATGTATTTTTCATATAAGCTTACATACACATGTATACACACTTTCTGGAGTGCATGTGTGTGTGTTTACTGATCCAAACTAAATTTTCTCAACTGAAAAGAACATACTTTGCTGTGAAAGAGTTACAAGATCAAAACATGTATGTTGCTTTCACCGGTCAGTTTTAACAACATTATCTAATTCGATCTGCACGATAGCTGTATGCCCAGCATTTTTCATTATTCAATTTCTTTGGCGTTATATTAATTCCTGCTTGTTTTTAAGTCTTAATCATATCTAAAAGAAGTTTTCTTTTACGAATTGCAGAGATAAATTCAGTTAATCGATTGCTTTCGCGCGTCACAATGTTAAATATGTTACAGCTTACCAATTTCAAATGGTTGCCGCTGTACTGTCACTTTGAAGAAAATATTATTTATTTGGTTGTCTTGCTCTCGTTCAAAAATATCTTCGCTGACTGTAATCTGATCTAACATATTAAATGACTCACGCGGTATTAAAATAAATTTGCATTAATGAATTTGTTTTATTTCTATAAAACAAATTACGAATTGAACAAGATTCAAGCATTAACTCTTATACGCTGTTATGTTTCAGAACAAGAGATGGCGTACGCAAATATTAATCATGATTTAAGGGAAATGTGGTGGTTTTCAGAAATTTCTTCGCTATAGATTCTGTAAAGTCTCAAAGGTGTTCTAAATCTTGCATTACATGGAAAATGTGGAACAGTGGCGACGAAAAGATGAGATCACTAACTATACTGGTTGCGAATATAACTTGTTATAGTTAGAGCCATTGTGGCTGTTTTAAACATAGTCAAGCAATGACTTGGAGGTAGGCGTGGTTTCTCTGTCCCCTACGCCTGGTAACGCATTTGGAAACGTTGGTATAGTGATGTTATAATATGGCTAAAAACTTTTAATGCAATTGGATATATTTCCTTTACATAAGTCACTTCAACGAGAAATGCATCCTCTGGAAAACATTTCATTTAGCTGAGACAAAGATTATGATAAATAAGTAATGTTATGTGGCTTTTACTAGTGATCGTCTATAAAGAAGAAATCAGGAAATTTTACAGATGTACTTTCAGAATACAAATAAATTTATGTCCTGAAAACATTCAAACAAAGCAAGCAAACACAAAAAGATAGTGTAAAGTTCTGACGATGTAATTAAAACAATTCTGTTCCGATGTCAGAAATGACACTAAACGCATACAGAAGCGACATTAATTCCGGAACTCATAAATATTATAATACTTATTATACATAGTCATCCTGATCTTAATAAACCTCCTTAATGTTTGTCATCTATCTTTAAAGATCCTCCTAACCCGTAAACCTATTACAGTTTTAATCTTTACGATTAATATCTGCATTATCAATAGATGGAGTATGTTTCGATAGAGGTAAGCGATACAAACATTAATAAGTGTCATGCCCAGCATTTCCAATAATTTTTGTTATTTAAAATGTGCTTGTGAAACTAAAAATCATTACTATACAAAAGATATGGCACTATAACTGTTAGCTGTTAAAAATACACACTGTTAAAGGGAATGAAGACACAAAACTACTCTAGTCATAAAGTAGCTCAATAAAAAAAAGCATAACGCATAAAGACCTTCCCCAGTCATGAATGGCCATGCACTGAGAAAACTACCCTCCAAGGAACTAATCCGAGCAAAGCTGTTTATGGAAGACCAACATTTGCCCATGCATGGTATGCATGGTATGCATGGTATCACCGATTTTATTCAAGGGGAAGGCAAAAGCCGATACACATTGGTACCAGTGACGTCGCAACATTTCTACAGCTGAGTGAACTAGAGCAACGTGAAATAAAGTGTCTTCCTCAAAAACATCCCACACAGCCCGGTCTGGTTCGAGAATCGAACTCACTGCCTCATGATTGTGAGCCCGACAATCTAAACACTGAGCCATGCGTCTTCACTTAGCTCAATAATCAATCACAGTAAATTGCGAAGATAAGTAAACTGCATAGATAAAAACAAGTGTTGGTACAATATGTGCTATATTTCATATTTACTGATTCACCTATCATGTGGTTTAAAGCACTCTCTATATGAAAATAGTAAGTTTGTCTATAGACTTATTCCATTATTCCCATTTATAATTATTATGCCAGATCTTGTATTGATAAAAATGTTAGAGGGGCTAGAGATGGGATATCACATATATAATGGTAGTTTTGACTTTAAAAGTCCCTCCTAGCGTGAGGCATTTATGTATATCAATGACCTTAACACACACACACACACACACACACACACACATACATATATATATATATATATATATATATACATGCGTGTGTGTGTGTGTGTGTGTGTGAGCATCATGGTCATAAATTGTGGTTTCGATTCCTGGACCGGGCGACGCGTTCTGTTCTTGAGCAAAACACTTCCTCTCACATTGCTCCAGTCCACTCAGCTGGCAAACATGAGTCACGCTGCGATGGACAGACGTCCCGTCCAGCTGGGGAACACATACGCCATTGAAACCGGGTCCACGAGCCTGGCTAGGCTGTAAAAGGGGCGCATTTATATTATATATGTATATCTATCTATCTATCTATCTATCTATCTATATATATATATATATATACATATGGCTGCATATAACACACATATATTTATATAAATCATTGGCCGCAGACTAAACAGGTAAAATATTAACGAATATGAGAATAGTAATGTCATTATTTACATTATTTACATTTGAAGGATATTTGTCCTCATCTTGTTTATTAACACAACGTTTCGGCTTATATACTCGCCACCCTTCATCAGGTGTCTTCGAGAAATTTCAAACCTGTGTTCTCATTCCTAAGTTATTTTTTTTTCGATGTTATTATTATTATTATTATTATTATTCAGGTCACTGCCTGGAATCGAACTCGGAATCATGGGGTTAGTAGCCTACGCTCTTTACCACTACGACATATGCACGTAAATAATGTACACAGTTCCTCATCTCTTAAATATAGAACAGTAATGTCATTGTTGGTTGGAATTGAGCTTTGGATTTACATAATTTCTGATTTTTCGCAACCTCATGGTGAAGTAATTTCTCTTATAGCTGTGTGTCATCACATCAGTTGGTTAACTGGGAATTATGTTAAAGCCTGTCGGAAGGGTGTTAATGTCCGTGCACTATAAACTTTAGAAGGACAGTTTAACACCTCAAAATGATCCTGTTTTGCTAGGATCTTGGCCCAGTTTTAACTTATTTGACTATTTCTTCCCGCATGTCTTAGAATGTCTATAAAATGCAATGTGACTAATCAATTATATATATAAAAAGTGTAAACTTTATTCCAGATTGCTTTGTGGTGAGCGGATCAATGAAAAAAATGGAGAGCAAGAGAGAGGAAGGAAGAGAGAGAGAAACAGAGAAAGGGAGAAGGAAAGAAAGAGAAAGAGAGAGAGAGAGAGAGAGGGGAGGAAAGAGAGGAAAATTATTCTGAATGTATATGTGTGTGTATTTGTATGTATCTATGCTATGTATGAATGTATCTATCTATATATCTATATATCTATATGTATATGTACATCCATCTATCTATCTATCTATCTATCTATCTATATATATATATATATATATATATATATATATATATATATCAGAACGTCAGTTGATAATATATCGTTACAGACAAATCGTCAAACGCCGATTTCCGCAGACATTGAAACACTTTTCGAACTGGACATACGAAACTGTGACGGTCATTAAATTCTGTAAAATTAAATCCAAAGAAAAGACAAAAAAATATACATTGTGTGAGCCTTACATGCATTTTAAACGCCGCCCAATGTAGGCGTGCGGACTGGAAACAACCTAAGGGCAGGGATACCCTGCTCGTCGATTAGTACCGTAAAAATTGGCTGACCGGACCAATGTAATGCACAAACAATATATAGTTTTTGACTAGCCGTTATTAACTGACCGTAACGGATTTCTGTCACCAGCTTGAAGGGTTTATATTCCACAGATTTTACATAAGTCGACAGATGACAGTTCAGCAATTTGTTGCTGATGAAGAACACAGATGATTTGCTTACTGATATTAAATATTTGTCTTTGTACAAACTCACTCACTCCATCAAATTAACATTGTTTGTGCAGTTGAACAAGCGTGCCATATGTCAGATGTGGAAATGATCGCAGCACAAAATGTAATAAAATTAGAACGAGGAATGTCAATGAATTATTCGTTGGCAGAGAGATCGAGAGTGAAGCCTAACTCGTTATTGTAAATAAGGCCCGTAACAAGTTCATAAGTGGATACATAGTAATAAGTATACTTATGCATACATACATTCATACATACATACAGATATAAATCTGCATATATTTCTATATATATTTATATATATATATATTAATGTTATCATTTAATAGGTGGAGGCGCAATGGCCGAGTGGTTAAGGCAGCAGACTCGCCGTCATAGGATCGCGGTTTCGATTCCCAGACCGAGTGTTGTGAGTGTTTTTTGAGCGAAAACACCTAAAG
>NC_068987.1:28952269-28958567 GCF_001194135.2 Octopus bimaculoides | reverse complement strand
AGAAATAGGATCTAAAATCTTTCGTCTTCTTCTTCTTCTTCTTCCTCTCCACTTCTTCCTGACCTCCTGCCCTCCTGCCCTCCTTCCCACTTCTTGCCATTCTCCTGCCCTTGTTCTCCTCATCATCACCATCGTCGCCATCACCATCGTCATAATCCTCCTCCTCTCCTCCTCCTCTCCTCCTCCTCCTACTCATCATCATCATCATCATCATCATCATCACCATCGTCGTCGTCGTCGTTATCAACGATATCGTCTTCATTATCGTCATTTTCATTGTCGTCGTCGTCGTCATCGTCGTCATCATGATCATAATTATTTGATCGAAAAATGAACACTGGTGCTCAAAGCGTGTACACCCTGTATTAGATTAATTAGGTGAATGTAACTAATATGACACTTGTAGGAGAAAAAAATCAGTGCAGAGATTTCTTGATTTAATGAATCTAGGAAGGAATAATGGAGTTATTATTGAGAATTTGTATAGGTGCGTCAGGGTAGGGATGACAAATCGAATAGAATGCTGTGGCAGGATCCACGTGGCACACAGCTTACTATTTCAAGTGCTTTTTGAGTATTCGAAAGAACTAATGTGAAGACAGCAGAACACCTGTATTATAACTGTTTCTAACTAAGTCACAAGGCCTACAGTTTTGAGGAGATCTAAGTCGGTCATACCTGCTATATTGTAGCGGTTTGGGAGATATGAAAGGCAAAAGTGACATCCGTGGGACTTAATCTCAGATAGTATATTGCTAGCAAACATTGCGAAGTATTTGCAAAGTTTCAAATCCACTGGATGGTCTTTTATTTCAAGTGGTGTTAGCTGTTTGTGAGTAAGCTAGAAGGAATGTTACAGATAAAATCTAAGTGTAGTTATGTTGGAAGTTTCTAAAATTGGTTACTGATAAAGGCTTCATCACGCTATGATCATGGTTTTATATTAGACGTCTCGTGTCTCGGTTGCAATTTTGGATATCTTACCTATGTCTAACAACCATTAAAATTCGTACAAGATTGGAAGTTATACGATATATAACATATCTGAAATTATTTTGTCTGTAGAATATTGTTTCTAAGATATATTTAATAATGTCAGTTTCTAGTTGAAAATAATTTCAATGACATTTATAATTAACAAACTGAGTTAGACGTATTGTGCAAGTTTGGCAGGGGTACATATAGATGTTGTTTGCGCATTAAACTTAGAGTCGCTTATAAAGAGTAAAAGAGGATCGTGTCTGTCATGATGTGTATTTGTAGCAATTGTTCTAGAGCCAATGATAAACGGATAATATACACGAATAATAATTTTACAAACGATAGATTCTTCATAATGTAATCTATACTATAACGTAGAAAGCTGCTTATTTAGGTATGTAACAATTATTAAACGTACTAAAAGAAAGTTATTATCTAAGGGTTGACCGTTTGGAAATATTGTTATAAATTCTTGTTCTAAGAAATTTCCTGTAATTTCGATTTCTCAAGTTTTAACACCAATTTCTAGCAAATTTAAATATTCATTGCGTCCAATTCATCCTAAATTTAAATATTTATTGCATTCACTGCGGAGGCTTCTATTTTTATTTGCAAAATCTCTCACTTTCTCTTTTAAGTTTTAATTCGCTATGAACTTATGCGTAGTGTAAAAGCATTATGTATTGAATGAAAATGTTAAAAAAATACCCGAATAATTTTTGAACACGGGATACCTGTGGAAAGAGCGTAGAAATTTGGTTAATTACTATTAGAAGACGGGGAGAAAAAATCTAAACGTTACCGACTTTTGCACCTTTTTCACTTTCCAAATACTTCAACACACTCGCGCACACATATAGATACACATACACGCAAATGAAAGGCGCGCGCATGCATGCGCGTGCGTGTGTGTGTGTATGTGTGTGTGTGCTGTTCACTGACAAAACTTCGTGCTGCATCACTTTTGTGAAGTTTTGTTAGTGAGGTTGCGGTTTCAAAGCGACGCAAATATTTTTACACAAATGAAGTTTTAATATTGAAGTGAAACTAACGGTATTTTTATGTTCTTGAATGGTTTACAAACATCTTCCATGCTGCAATAGTTTTGTTTTAGTACACGATCTCAAATCAAGTTACTTGCTATACAAGTACATCTCCGTAATTTTTTAAAATTCACTGTGGATAAATGCCAGCAATTACCTTCTCAGGCTCTCCAACATTTTAATTTCTAAACAGAAAAAATTGTGGTCAGGGAGTTGGATTGCAAAAGATTCATAATATCTCAAATTTTCTTTTCCATAGTTAATTTCTTAGAATTAAACGACCGGTGTAAGTAAATTGTGATAATTAAAACACCAAAAATCCTGACGCCTCCTCATCTCTCTTCAAGTTAATAGTGTCTCTAAGATGTTTATGCAGTCATTATAGCATCATTAAATAAGGATGAACCGAACGCCATACGCAAAAATTGTAGTTAATAGAAATTTTCTTGGAGAAAGAAGAAATAAATTATAGCAGCAAATGGTAGCACCTCTTCCAGTAAGGGTTGTTAATTTCAAAACATTAAGAATGATGCTCTCAAATTTAATTTAGCTGTTTAGGGCAAAGTCTGACCTTTGATTGTAGGCAACAGTCAAATATGGACACGTCTGAGTAATTAAAGAGCAAAGTACGGTAAAGATGCTAAAGAACAAGTGCCAATGGCATGAATAAATTTGGATAAATGCTAAGAAATGTCGAACAGAAGGCTAGTGGCAAAATATTTGGTTAATAGCAATTTTCCGACTAGTTAGGGAAAGGAAATTTAACGACGGTTGTTAGAGACATTTAAATTAAAGTAACACAATTGTTAGAAATTAGGAATTACCAATTCAATGAAATTCACTGGTACCATCGTAGATTACAAATAGGAAGTAAATAATTGAACACCATTTCTAAACATTGAAAATTTGCATAAAAACAGAACATGCACTTAATCCAGTTGTGAAACAATATGCCTTCTAATGTTTGAACGTTATAGAGTTCGACAATAAATCTTTGTCAAAGAAAACATAAAATTAAATAGAAGGTAATTAGTGTGACGTCGATATATACTCATAAATATTACTTTGTATCTAAGTATTTCATAAATGATAAATTACAGAGAATAGAACGAGTGTACAAAGAACTCTTTCCGTGGCATTCATACGTTAGTTTCAAAGTAAACATACTTAATCATGTAAAAGTTATCAATGCAGACGTTTCAGCTAGTTCTTTCGGTCTATCACGCATAATCAGCCTAATATAGTTCACTTGACAAACGGAAAAGATGTTTGCATTTAGAAAATAAGATGCAATAAATTTTGTCCCGTCTTATTTGCATAATTTAAAGGAAGTACATGTCATAAGGGAATCTTTTAGTCATTGATATAGGTTTTCATAAATAATTTTAAGCGCTAACTACTGAATGTCATGCAGAAATAGAAAAAGAGCAACGCATTTATTCCAAATTTTTTGCGATTCTAAATCTAATAAAAATGTATTCATCGGTGCATAGAATGTAGTATGATTTATGGAACGCCCTATGTAAGAAAAAAGTAAAACCAATTATGTTTTTTAATTGTCAAAATTATACACGTCAAAATTGATTTCTAATTATTTTTCATAAGAAGAATTCTTTGTTACCTAGGCAAACAGGCTCAAGTAGAAAATGCTAAAAAAATTTAATATAGTGACAAGCATTTGTATCTTACTCACTTTAACCACAACCAAAGATCACTCCTCCTAAGTATCCAAAATAGTTTTGAGAGATCAACTCCTAATTTCTTGAAGCCGTAGAGTCGCTAACAATGGTCTCTATTTTTACCTGTTCTTTTTCTAATGATGAATGAACTTTCAGTTAAAGAAGAGGTTTATATAAAGCATTTAATGCATCTTCTTTAGCTCCAAATGTAACAATTGCCTCATTTTAATTAATTCTCATAAAACTCACTTTTTTTGTCTTTGTAAATTATATAGGCACATCTTATTCATATTTTATACAGTTCATGTAAAAATGTTGACTATCAGATCAATCTGTTTATAAGCTCATATTTTCCAATAAGCCAGTAAATGAACTATCAAAGAATGTCGAAATTTCTTGGCATTATCACCCCTTGTCTTGGAGAATTTCAAACAAAAAGACGCAAGATATTAATTGTTTTCCCTCCAACTAATAATGAATTAACAGTTAATGATTTAAGTGTTCGACATCCAAATCCGTGTCATTAGTTCACAGTATCATATTTTTTTACTTGCATACCAAACACGAATTCCATAGGAACGATTTGTATTGTATACCCACATATTGTAGACATACAGGGTCGTGTGAATATTGAAATTGATAAAATCGAGTAATGCAAACGCGGAGGAGAGAGATGAAAAATAAATATTACAAGTAATTTAATCTGATTTTCTACTGTTTTTAACAACTCACCACATATTGCAACATAATATTATTGTAAGAATATAGAAACAAATATTGGTTTTGCATTTTATTTATTCATTTATTTATTTAGTATGATATTTTCTTTAATTGTTAAGTGAAAATTGAAATGTCTGATTTTGATTGTTTTGAAAACAAGTTCCAACGCCTTATGACTTTAGAAACAGCGCATGCTAATAATACTGAATTTCAACATTAAAATATTGCCGCTTTAATTAAAAGTTTCTCCTCAGACCTTTCAAAGGAGTCGATCTGTCAGTGACGTTAAAATGTTGATGGCTTTTACGCATTTTAACTCTTTGTATTTTTATTTTATTTCTAAATAAAATCAAAAATATATATTAAAAATAAAGATTTTTAAAAATTCAATTTTTATTGCAACAATACTGCAAGTTAATTTTATAGCTTAAGGAGCAAATCAGAATCTCATGTGGGTTTTGTTGTAAGTGGAAATGGTAGCCACATATGACGTTTATAATAGTGTTTAGAAAAGGTGGGAGGTGTTTAATTGTATTGTCTACAACATTGATTAAGTAGAATACGGAAGATTGTACGCAATAAAATGATTTAAATTGAGAACTATAATGAAAACTAGCTTGGCTGTATGGTTAAATGTTTCGATTCGTGATACCATAGTTCCTAGTTCGACCACATATCGCAAATATTTCGGCAAGTATATTTTACCCGATGACTAAGTGAGTCAATGTTTGCGATGAAATTTGATTGACGCGAGATCATCGTATAAAAAAAGCCATTGACATGGGAATGCGTTGTGGCGTTCGTGCCCTATTGTAATATATTCCTTCATGTCATTGTGCACTGCACATGTTCGTGTCTTACGAGAGCGAATGTTTGAAAACCTGGCAAAATACTAATACCTGTATAATAAACTAAAGAGTCAAGAAAGCATTGCCACATATTGGTTCTTGACTCAGTGACTGAAACTATTAGAAGACAAAGAGAAACTCATACATAACCACCAACAATGTTAATGATTATATATTTTGGCAATGCATTGTGGTGATAAGTATGTAACAAATAGCTGGATATCCGTCGATTTCGTCAATGAGAACTCACATGGCCAATCAACTGATTAAACGTCGTATTGAATGAGAGTGAAAGTAGCTGAACACACAACATACACTCGTAGCATTGACGTAATCTTCATTTAGAATCAGCGTGGAAGTAATTTGAATAAATAGTTTGTCATGAAAATCATTAAGTATACTGGTCAGGAAAGGAGAGGTGAAAGGAAAGTTTAGGGAAAGAGTCAAAGCAACGAATTCTAAAAGTTAATAGATTATCCGAAGAAATGCTTGGTCGTATACCTTCGGACTCTCTGATCATGTCAACGAATCCATCTCCACCTTTAGTCATTGTGTGGTCGCAAAACATACAAAACTAGGGTGTATGATTGGCAGGAACAGTATGAAATTCGGATCGATTGCATTGCATTATATATATTCTAGGTGAGCTCAAATCGCATCATCTACTTAGGTAGGAGACTTACTCCTCGGTCAGTTTTAACAATACCACTTGATGTGATGGAGATATTTAGGGAATTCAAAACTATCTCCGGTCTGACTACTTCTTATCCTCCTCCGGAAACTTTGTAAAGCTTAATAGACACTAAATTCCTTACTAAAAATTGGAAGAAAGTAATGAAGGAGGGTATTTAGAGTTAACAGGTCGCTATTCTTTCTAGAAATAATATTTCCATGATTTATGTATCTAGAAAATGGACTGAAATGTACCAATGATTTTTCTATTCCAAGAGAAGGTTGATGTATCGAATGGGAATTATATGAAAGAGTATTCAAAGGCATATATATATATCTATATAAATATATATAT
>NC_068987.1:28950483-28952093 GCF_001194135.2 Octopus bimaculoides | reverse complement strand
ATATATAAGCGCTTGTGTGTGTGTTTGTGAATGTGTGTCTTGTTGTTGTTGTTGTGTGTGTGTGTGCTGCTGTGTGTGTGTGTGAGTGCCACTTCCTAAACTCATTGCGTACGTAGATGTTGGTAGAAATGAAATGTACGATAAGTTTATATGCAGTAACTCTATAGGAAATCACGTTATGATTAGTACTAGATTTGAATTACACTGATATCCATACATACATGCATACATACATACATGCATACATACATACATGCATGCATGCATAAATACACACATGCATGTATACATACACACATACATGCATACATACATACATACATGCTTACATACATACACACATGCATGTGTGTGTGTGTTGTATGTAAAGGAAAACCATATTATATGATGATGTTTGATAAACAGAACTATTGAATTGCTAAAAGCAGTTAGAAAACTTTGGAAAATGCAATGAAAATATAAATATTAGACTAATTAGTTTAAATGAACAAAGGCACTACTTATAACAAACAAGATACTAGCTAATAGTAGGAAAATAATGTAGCAATTACAACGCATATATAAGAATTACTACCAAAATGCATGATATAAATGCTCATAAATGTGTTTAAAGATTGAATCTGAGATATTACCGATGTTGATATATATATACGAGTATTAAAGAAATAAACTACATAATGCATAAACGAATGGGATTATATCAAAAGCATTGATGTTAAATTAATTTATCTTAAATATATAAAAATCAAAAACTCACACACATATGCCATAATTATAGAAATTTAAAGAAGATATATGGAAGATCAGCTCGTCACAAATCAGTCGCTAGTTTTCAGTAGTTCATTATAAACTACAGCTTTCTGTCAACTCAGGGTTATCTCTCTTTAGTGTTCTCGATTGTAGAAGGAATAACAAGACAGAAATGCATATAGCCGTGTAATAGTGGGCGTCCATGATCTGATAATAATACATCTAATGTAATATTAGTCATAGCAGAGACGTAAAATATGGCTGTGTGAAGGATGTTGTTATCTGCATGTATTAGCAGATTTGCCTCAGTTTGTGCTGGCTGAAATATGCTATTATATGTCACATATTATTGACATGAGAGTAGAAGAGTTTTATGGTATTTTTATTTCCTAGTTTGTGGAGTCAATGGTCAGATGAGAATTATTTACTAATGGAGCTACATCTACTAATAGTTTAGAAGTACATCTAATATTAGTTCCATGGTAGATAATGTCTTATTATCTATATCCTTTCTTTTTTATTTTTTGGTTGTAATTTATGTTATACCTAACTTAGACCTGTTTATAACTCTCTATGTCGCATGCATTTGTGGCATGTAGGGTTGTGGCGACATGTTTCGAACACACCTTTGAGACAAATTTACAACAGATGATTTTTTTGTGGTTTTGAAACTGAGAACACATATGCGCATACATATATGCGTGTATATATATGTATATGTATGTATCTTTCTGTCTGTCTGTAACTCCTATATATATATCACTTATGTATTTATGTATATATCTACACACACACACACACACACACACACACACATATATATATATATATATATATATATATATATATATATATATATA
>NC_068987.1:28932636-28949852 GCF_001194135.2 Octopus bimaculoides | reverse complement strand
ATATATATATATATATCTTGAACAAAACTTTAGAAGCTCATTGGCTATAATGTGTGGCCATAAACAGTGACATATGTGATGTAGAACGGGGCCATCACAAATAGACGTTTTCAAATGTATTCACAAAACTTTCTACGTGGTCATTCTATTTGAAACGACTATAATAGTATACGATTCATTTTTATCATAGAAGCATATGGTTGCTTTTTCGCCCTAGGATACACTGGGTTAAATGCATACGAGTTGTAACTATCTGTTCGTTTACAGATATTTTAGAGCTTTATCAAGAGTGTTGGGTGTAACTGAAACAAAACGTAACTGTCACTTGTAGCAAGTCAGGCGATACCGTTGAGACAGACTTGATGAGAGAAGTACGTGTGGTGTGTATGATATACATTTTCACATAAATATAATATTTTCTATTCCTGTGTTATAAACGTAGAAAGAAGATTATAAGTTTTCCGCCAAACATTTCCTCCGCTATAATGATTGAATTTATAGAATTATATAAATGTTACTCTTGGTATCGAAATCCGCTTTAGTAGCTATACTATTTATTTAATATTAGTTATTCCATGTGTTCTATGTTTTCGCTGCGATCTAATTTGCAAGTTAATTTACTGTATCAAAAGTTGTACTGAAATATTGTATTACATGTGTAAGTTGGTTATAACACAATATAAAACGAAGATACCTACTTAGTTTATCAACAAATCATTATATACTTGTCTACTACTTCTCATCTATCTATCTATCTATCTATCTATCTATCTATCTATCTCTCTCTCTCTCTCTCTCTCTCTCTCTCTCTCTCTCTCTCTATATATATATATATATATATATATATGTGTGTGTGTGGGTGTATGTATGTATGTATGTATGTGTGTTTATAAGTAAGTATGTATGTGTGCATATATGTACGTATGTGTATATATATGTATGCGTGTGTGTGTGTATGCATGATGATTAATGTAGAAAATAACTTAGTGCTTTCATTTGTGTTAACTAGTTGTTGCTTTAAAGTTATCACCTTAATATTTCATGCTAATTTAAAATGGCGATGTAGCAGAATAGTTATCACGCCGAGTGAAATGCTTAGCGGCAAATGCTTAGCCGTGTTTCCATTTTGAGTTCAAATTTCGCCGAGAACTACCTCGTCTTTAATCATTTTCGGGTGGATAAAGTAAGTACCAGCTCCGAGCACAGGACTAGAATCCATGCAATTGACTTAGCCCCTTGTCGAAATTGCTGGCCTTGTTCCAAACTTTGAAATTAATTTCAGGCGGCGAGCAGGCAGAGTCGTTAGCATGTTGGGCAAACAGCTTAGCGGCATTTAGTCCGTCTTTCCGTTCTTAGTTCAAATTCCACTGAGGTTGACATTGCCTTTTATTCTTTAAGTTCCAGTTGAGCACTGGGGTCGATATTATCGACTTACCTCCTCCTCCGAAATTGCTGACCTTGTACCAAAATTTGAAACCAATATGCAATGATTATTTAAATGTTGGCGAGATTTCCTCTTAGCAGCAATAGATCGATACATATCCAGTTATAATTATATAAACTAATAGTGACCTGTGATTGTTAATACCATGTACAAATCTAGGCAGACAGTATAATGAGACAACAGACTCATTGTTTTTGGCTGCTGTTGTTTTGCACGGCAATATAAGCTAAGAACTTATAGTCTCACGATCAAGTTGGCAAATTATTGTAATGGGAATTGCGGTGACACGTCAACATTTAAACAGATATGATATGATATCAATATATACCATAATGGCATTCTTCGTACAATCATTGGCAACATGCATGTCGGAAGGAAAAGCAGATGGAGGTAAACACACGACATATAATTATTAAGAAGCGGCACAAATGCCTCTGTACTGTGATAAACCCGAAAAACATAGATGCATAACTTCATACTGCAAACTACACAGCGCATTTTTCTAACATTATCTACCAAATATTACAATACAACATATATGTTACTCAATATCACTATTTATATAACACACCCTCAAAATACAATAGCACACACTCTAAACCATTCGTTCTCATATGTTAGTTTACTTCATGGCACAATAATGATAAATGTCATAGGGTAAAAATTCTGTAAAATACGGAATAACTAGTATTTACCTTTATCCATATACCGTACCTAATGTTGAAAAGCCAGGACCCGCGCTTTTCACTTCGAGAAAACATACTCTCCTTATAAACATACTGAGTTACTTGTCAATAAGAGGAATTTTCCTTAACGTAAACTGCAGCTTTCGGTTTTTTAATTAAGCAGATATATTAAGTATGTTATATTGATAAAATATTTACTACAAAGCTGCCTCTATTGCATAATTCAAAAATTATCTAATTTGTTTTATTTAGTATAGTAGTAGCTAGAAAAATTAAGAATAATATTTTTGATGACGCTGAAGCTTTTAATTAGACAAAAAATATCTGCAGTAAATTTAGGTACCTACTTGTAGCATAACATTTCAGAAATGGTCTAAATAATCATCCTCAATTATTATGGCACAACCTATAAGACATCACATCCGAAATACAATTATCCAATAACAAAATGCAATAAGCACAACACCTTATAAATAATTGCTACCCAGTAATATATCACAGTCACTTTCCTTATACGCCTACCATGCAATTATATATGGAAACAATACGTGCCCCAAACTATTGATTTCAAATTTTGGCACAAATCCAGCAATTTCGGGGCATTGGTTAAGTCGATTACATCAACTTCAGTACTTTACAGGTATTTATTTTATCGACCCCGAAAGGATGAAAGGTGAACTTGGCCTCGGCGGTATTTGTACTCAAAACACGAAGACAGACAAAATACCGCTAAGCATTTCGCCCCGCGTGCTAACGATCCACCACCTGGCTGTCTTTACGCGCCCTGAATTATTGCCATAACTTCTTTTCCCAAAATAGTTACTAACCAATGTTATAAAACAATCCACAATCCATAGCGCTAAATAATACCATCCATCACAACACAGGATTGTCACGTCTCAAACACTTTAGAAAGTAAGTCTGCACGATCTTGTGATCACTTGAGTGTAAGCAACATCGACATCATACTAACGAATAAAGCTCACCTGCACATTCGAAACCTTTCCTAGAAATAGCTGCCATATAAAACGACAAGTATATATTTTGTCATTCATGATGTAGTAGCGGGTTGCCTTTGTGCTCTGTCACCTAGTTTGGTAATTATGTGCATTGTTCTGAGAGGCGTTGATGGTGATTTCGTAGCTAGTATGTTGTGTGAGGACGTTGAAGGTTACAATGACGACTATGTGTTGTATGAGGATATTGAGGATTACTGAATAGACTACGCGTTACGTGTGGTGATGATTGTGTACACTATGTCTTGTATGAGATTTTCCTTGTAATTGTGTATACTGTGATTCGAGGAGGTTTGCTGATGATGTGTAAACTGGTAGACTGGACTGTTGTTTGTGGTGATTGTGTAGGCTGTGATCTCTGTGTAAATATTGTGTAGTTTGTGTTGCGTGGGTAGAGATCTCGTAGACTATACTTGTTATGGATTGCTGGTCACCGTGGAGTCTACATATTGTGTAGGTTAACATTGATCCTGTATACTATAACTTGCATTTGTGACTGTGTTTCAAACTTGTGTAGATTATGTTAACGTTCACCGCAGTTCACAGTGATTAAGTCTCTATATGCTGCCAAATCGTCGACAAATCATGTCCTTCAGATTTAAACAAGGTAATACACATCGGGTGATATACAGTGCGGATGGCCATGTACAGAATATCTTTGATCATAAAGAACATTGTGTGCATAAATGAGAAAATACCCAACAAACCTTACTACGCTAGGTTCATTCTGTATCAGTCCCATATCATAACTCACACGTTATCATATTTGCACAGATTACGCAACAGATTCTTCATAATTACCACACACTGCGCCAAGACAACCCACACTGAACATACATAATCGCTGTCTAATTCTATAGACACAACGCACACTCTGACATATCTTAAACCTGTTAGTATAAAATAAAAGAAATCACGGCAATGAAAATGTACATCTCATATTTTATACAATTGCTATCAAAATAGTATAAAACAACCGAAAGAACACAATGGAAAGAACATTTACTCTATCAAATAACCATCCGACTCTGTACTGTAACAGTCACTATAAGTCAGACGGTACGTCTGAATTAAACGCAATGCAACAAAAACACGGCTTAAATTGCATCTACTTTGCTTTAGCTAAAAATGAAACGAATTATTAACAGAAACAAGGAGACCGATCGTAAAGAAAGCAAAAGAGATGCAGCATACAAACACTATAAATCCCACACTGACAAATCACAATACTGTTCACAAGCCTCAGGGACACGATTGTACATGTGGTGTTAAGTAGATTGAGGGAACTCGAAAATTTGACATATTTAATAACAAGAAAAATAACAACAACTGAAGTGTGCTTTGTTCAGGCATTATATGCAGTATTAGAGGTGAAGGTGAAATGTCATTCATTATTTAATAATAGTGATGTAAATTCCACTTTTTCTCAACGTTACTGTGGTCAGTTTCAAGATATTCTACTGAGAGCTATTTACTATCTTTAATTTTAATAAAATCATCTTAGTTTGCAGTATGCTACATCACGATATGTCAGGTGAATCAAATTAGCCTTGTCATAATTTTAATGCCTCAGGACTTTCGTCAGTAGACATTGTAACTAATTCATATATATATATATACATATATAGTCATATGTATGTATGTATGTATGTATATGCATGCATTTATATCTACAGCTACACACATATAGGCGCATCGGAAAAAGTTTGCTTCCCAACCACATGGTTTCGTGTTCGCTTCCCCTATGCGAAGCCTTGGGCAGCTGCATTCTGTCTTGTACTCTATCCTCAGAACTACTAAAGCATTGTGAGTGATTTGGTAGAAACTAAGACACGCCCATCGCATATATATATATATATATATATATATATTGGGCCATCCCATAAATAATGCGTTTTTTGAAATTGCATAAACTAAAAGTCGGAGTGGGGCGAGATAGACTACTTGCATGAACTTCTTATAAAATCAGGTAGCAATTTTACCTTGTACTTATTTTTAGTGCACGTTTCAAAGAGGGCAGTTCGATTTTAGCAGTTATTTTTTCAAAGCTATAATGGAAGTGACAAAGGAGGATATTCGGCATTTTTTGCTTTATGAGTTCAATAAAGGTATTATCAGAACGGGCAGTGCGAGGAATATTAATTCAATATCAGACAATGCAGTATCGGACAATTAATGCAGATCGGACAATAAGCGTAAGCAAGTGTCAACGGTGGTTCCAGAAATTCCGAGCTGGAAACTATAGTCTAGAAGACGAGCTACGTCCTGGAAGATATGTAGAGCTCGACGAGGACGTTCTGCAAATACTGGTGAAACAAATACCATCCTAACTGTTGAGGAACTAGGAGAGATGCTTGGATATGGTCATTCAACCATTCATTGACACCTGGATATCGTCGGAATATCAGCAAATTGGATCAATGTGTTCTTCACAGATCTTTCGAGTTTAATCGTGCGCAGAGAATGAATGTGTGTTCTTCTTTGCAGTCAAGTCTCACGAAAGTACTTTTTTGGGACTATATAGTGACTTCTGACGGGAAATGAGTTCTCTATAAACATGTCAAGCGCCGAAGACAGTGGGTAGGGAAAGGAGAAACAGCGGCACCTACGTATGGCGTTGTTGTTTAGAGGAATATGAATGGTTTAGTCCACTTAGAATTTTTAAACCCAAACCAAACGATATTAAAGGAGATCTTCTCTAAGCAGCCTCAGTGGCTTAAGTCAGCATTTGAAGATAAAGGACCATCTTCGGTTTCAAACCAAAGGTGTTCTTCCATCAAGCTAATGCTTGGCCACATGCAGCTTAAAGACTGGAGTAGTTCGAATGGGAAACGATGCCCAGCCCACCATATTCGCCAGACATTGCCTCATCTGATTATCATTTATTCCGGAGCCTCTAAAATTGTTTGGACGGAAAAAAATATGAATCCTGTTGACGAGGTCAGACCGGTACTGGAGGAGAATGTTTTGCCACGGACAAGTGAATTTTGGAAGAGGAGCCCTGCAGGTCCAGCGAATAGATAGAAGAGCATTGTAGAAAATGAAGGAGAGTATATTTGTATATCTTAATTTAAAAATAATAAAAGAACTATAAAAAAAACCCGCATTATTTATGGGCTGACCCAATATATACACATAAGGTTATTACCAGTTCAAGTATACTTGATAAATATTCGAACCGGTATGAAAGCGATTCACTCTATTTTGTCAAATACACCAGGATCAGCTCGCATCACTACTTACCCAGGTTGTGTGATGCAATTATTTCGGAGTGGTTATCTCCTCTGCAGCCACAAAAAACCAGACTGGGTGCGTTGTGAGCTTATAAGAAAGATTGTCTCTCTTATGATATTATCATTATTATACTATGCATGGTACCACTAATCGGGATAGCTAAGTAGTGATGTGTATAAATGCAAGGTATTTATAATTTGAAATATTCTTGGGGCATATTGAAACCCGTCAGAAACTCATTCAAGCTGTTTTCTTCGTAACTGAGGAGAATTAGCTTATCAACTCTGAGCAGTTAAACATGCAAAGAGTGTTGGATTTGAAATCGGAAGGACAAAATAACACGTAGATACATTTAAAATTCCGCATTTCTCTCACCATAATAATATTCATAAAAATATTATACAATACTGATTTAAAATTTTGGCACCGGCCCAGCTATTTCGGGGAGAGAGGATAATTCGATTGCAACGATTTCAGTGCTAATTATTACATATGTTATCGGACCCTGACGGATGAAAATCAAAGTCGACCTCGATGGAATTTGAATCCAGAACAAAATGACGGACAAAATGCCGTTAAGCATGTTTCCCAGCATGCTAACAATTCTGCCAGCTCACCACCTTACTAACATTATATAATATGAAGAAATATTAAGATAATTACATGAATAGTAACGCAGGTAGAAAAACAGATTGTCATCTACGAGTTTTAGTAATTCGAATAGCATAAAGAGAAGAAAATATTAAATTAGAGCATATATTATGAAAACACCAAAAGGATAAAACATATCTATCCAATATAAACGAATGCTGGAGGTTGCTGTAAAAATAGAAATATAATATTGAAAGGAGAATGGATCTACGTAGATGTAATAATAAAACTGATTTATTTAAGGAAACATGAAGTTAATAGTATATACATCACTTTAAATAAACGAAAAATAACGAGCAACCTTAAAGAGAATGAATTTGAATGCAGTGATTTAGATAATTGCACAACCGTTAGAGAGTTGGAAGACCAATAATACAATTAAAAATAAAATGCCCTAAGACTTAATTGAAAGAGCGAGCTTTTGTTATAGAAAGCCCCATCGTATTGTAATATGAGGCTTTCTGTGAGAAAGTATAAAAGTCAAATACATCACAAAAAGACGTTTAAACCAAGAATATACAAGGATCTTGAAATAGAAATATGCAGGATATAGGGGTGTATGGTACCATCATTATTGGGTTACAATTATAATAAAGGACATTCAATGAAAATGCAAATACAGAAGTCCCGCCCCTGTGTTTACAACGCTATAATGGCCCCAGATTACCACAAAATATATCCTAAGAAACTATTTATAATTCAATTGCATATATCACCAACGTACGTTGCATTATTTAAAGCACACACGATACAGTATGGTTAATTGAGATAACAGACACTAGCACAACTCTCATAATCTGTGCAGCACACGTTTTACACCAGAATTTCCCGGCACTATGAAATACAATACATCTCATACAATATATATTCTACACGAGAAAGTGTTGAAACACTAGAACAACTCTAGAGGCAGGAAAATAAATCCCATAAGAAACTTATCCCTGTATAGCATACACGTACCAGCCTATACTTCCAAAGGATAATGTTGTACTCACTTGATGAATATAATAGTAAAAGATTGCACAAAACTACGAAAAATCATAATATCTTGTGAAAGAGCAATAACAATTTGCATAGAAGTACACATCGTGAAATTTATACACCTGGCAATATTTATTAGTGTGCAACAAAATATTTGGGAAGGGGTAGTAAAACCACAAAAAGAAACAATACACTATTTTTTTTTATATCTTTCATAGTAAATAAGTCCTTGTGTCTATGATAAATCTTTGCATAATATAATCTTTGCATTGTTCATACTCACTCTAGTCTCCAACTTGCTACCACTAACCGAAAAGTTCAGCAGCAAATTCAGATCATTAGGACAGAAATGAATTATTGCTAGCATTTTCAAATGCTCAATGTTAAAGACTATTAAATCTGTAGAATTTGAAAGCGTGGAAAATTATAACTCTTGCTAACAATGTGATATCAAGCATGGTCTTCACCGATCGTTGACCCTTCAGCCCATACATTCTTTTTCTAAGCGATAAAATAATTTCAGACAGCATTATTCAGAGAGCTGACACAGTAAAGTCAGGTTTAAGCAGAAATAAAATCTATGCACAATCATTGAAACTGGATCAGCAAACCATTTTATTCCATTTCTTGCTAGGCAGAAGTCACAATATTTGCAAAAGAAAATAATGAAAATAAATGAAAGACAAAGTGCAGATAAAATTAGAGGTTAAAGAAAAATATCACTTAATACTTAATGTGATCGAAAATACAACCACCATAATAAAGATGAAGCGAGAAAAACAACCGTTAGAAACACAAAATAATGTTCGCTAAATCAAGGAGCGCTAAGACAAGGTCTCGCAATATCGCAATGAATCCACTGTTATGATAAGAGATAAAATTTCTTTGACAAATAAACAGTGCCTCTATGAAAGATAAATGATTTTACAAAGACTTAAACCCCAAATGAAAATAATAAAGAACAAAGTATAGAGTTATTTGCAAAAGAGATAGAAGGATATAGCGTATCTGTTATGGAAAACATACTAAGCGCCACCGGAGATGATGTTCAATTGAATATGTGTGACAACAGAATATTTGTGAAAATAAATAATAATAAATAATTTAGATAAAATGAAATACGCAAACATAGAAAACACTAGAGCGTGAGAGATTTAGCTAAGATATTTAACAGGTTTCTTTTATTCATTTACTCGTTTTCTGTAATGAAATATGTCCATGCTATGTCACTGCAGTAAACAATAAGGTCGCTTACATCGACCAAGCAATTATTTTATCGATCTTTGGAGGAAACTGCGTAAAATAGATGTATGTGGAATTTGAACTCAGAAAGTAAAGAGGTGTAACTCTGTAAATGTAGCATAGTAATTTGTTCGATGCTCTAGAATTTCTGTTATACAATTTACAAGAAGAAAAGAAACTAAACGGTAAACTCATTTCAAAGGATATTTGCACGGAAAGAAAGAGAAACAATGTTTTTTCTTTTTTTTTTCAGAAGAACAGAGATAATTCTAAAAAGGCATAATTTGGATCTATCGATCAGTAGCTGATCGATAAAGCCATGACCGATAACTGTGGGAGAGGAAAGAATAACATTAGCATGATTTGGATTGATTACTAGAAGGTCTCGGCACTCGTATATTCTGAAAATATTGCTGTAGAGAAGCCATTACCAATAATAAGCAGGTACATCAAACATGACATGAGTATATGTGTTACATCTGTACAGATTCAAAGAAACGTGTGAATTGTAAACACAAAACCAGCTCCCATGGGGAAAGGAATATTCCACAAGACTCCATCTTTAAATCCCTTCTGAGTTAGTACATATCGCATCATGTTAAATGATGGCGTATATGGATAGAGGTAATAAAGTGTCATAGCATTGATACACAGCTCGGATTTAGTAGAGAAAACGTATCGATGCAACCATGAAGACAGAAGTATTATTAAATAAACAAAAACGCGCTAATACTATGCTACGACGATGAAAGTCGTTACAGTGTCATATAAAACACTTTACGGTATCAGTTCCGGTGCCTTGTGCTCTGAGATCAAATCGTATTCAGATCACCTTTGTTGTTTCTCATTTCATCCGGCTTCGACTGGTAAAGTATATTCCGACTATTGGGGTTGATACTTTCTCTTATTGAATCAGTTTGTCCTGCGTGCCTCAATTTGGCCATGACTGATCTTGATGTTTGTAAGAGCACACAATGGATGCCATAGTTCCAGAAAGATGATGCCGAAAAATTATAGAATCTTCTTCAATCTTAGAGCGTTGGTTTCATTAAATTAGACATGTCGATAACAAAAACCACGATAACGGCACCGTTATTCTAAATTTGTGCAAACTAAACTATGGGATATCACTGATAATGTCGTTTACAAGCACGTGAGATCTGACCGAGAGCGCAGTGACTCATTT
Organism: Octopus bimaculoides; assembly: GCF_001194135.2. Classification (NCBI taxonomy): domain Eukaryota; kingdom Metazoa; phylum Mollusca; class Cephalopoda; order Octopoda; family Octopodidae; genus Octopus; species Octopus bimaculoides. Next base: position 28,939,412 of record NC_068987.1, on the reverse strand, counting down.
CGACAGAAAAAATTACATCTAATATGTCATTGAAGCCGCACAAAAATGATCAAATGGACCGCATACTTCGGAGGGTAATGGTAGAATGAACAATAATGGAGATGTTCTTCCATGGTAAGTGTTTTGATGGGAAATCGTTTGTTTATAACAAAGCAATTGCAGTGTGGAAGTCATAAGTTAGTCATTCAGAGAGACCGTCAACTTCACTTACATATTTATTTTAATAATGTGGTGTTAAACTTTCCGCCGCTTGAAATTGCGACTTGTCCTCTGACAAATACTTTACTTACATTTCAAAATGAATATAATTAAAAACAAACATAACTTAGACGATAATTAAGCCAAGAGCAGACAATAAAGACATAAGTTAATGAAAGTTAATGAAACGCGTACAATGAATTGGTAAATTACGAAATAAAGAAACGCATAGATACTCAATGAAACACTAAATAGATGTTTGAGTCATGTGAGGAGTTTAGAAATAACTCATCATATTACATGTGTTTATATTAAGTTTTTATACCGCTGCACTTTGATGATTTCCCTTCCGTGGCATTATTGAAATTCAGAACAAATTGACATCTTTGCTCTATATAGTGCTTGCTTCTAAATTATGAGAGCCGAGTAGAATATAGATCACTAAGAGACCTTATAATACCGGTACATGCCCGATGCTTTTACCTGTTAATTATTAAGACAAGCTTTACTCCAATGTCACTGTCATTATTGCCCATCAATTTCCTTTTTCAGATCGTATTGAAGTTGTCTCCTTTGCTTCTTACAGTTTTTAGATTTTAAGCACATCCAGTTCTGGATTTTGTCTGGTAAAACCATGGACAATCACAGGTAATTGAGGGATTTCAACGAAATATAAAAGTAGGACCGTAATACATAAAATAATATAAAAAATTAAGTGTGCATTATATACGAGATAGAAGTACTTATACGACAGATGAAAATCTATCGAGAAAGCAATATTCTATTATTTACAGAATAATAATTATAACAATTCTTTCCAGGACAACATATTCCATAAACATATTTTAGCTCTAAGCTATACCGTCGCTAAGTAATCGTGGATTTATGTGTTTCATGAATTGCGTTTTACAACGATTGTTGTTTCCTGTACTATGCTATTACGTTGAGTAAAATAAAATAGTATCTATCGAAAATGTATCTGAAAGAATCTATTCAGGTACATCTATTGTCAAACCAGCAAGAGAACGTCGACGTCACTCGACGTCACTGCCGCCGCCGAACCTCACACAAAACCCACTTTACCTATCCAAACCTGTCTAAATCACGTATGTGCAACATGTTTCGAGAGCGGAACCTCATGCGATACGGCTCGTCACGAGTGGGGTCGCATTACTAAACAGAAAGTTTATATTTGGTTACGCATGCCATTCAGGATGTCCCGCAGGCTACAATTTAACTGTGGCTGAGGTAAATGTTGATAAGGAAACACAATGGTTGACGTAGCTCCAGATATGTGATGTCTAAAGAATAGAGGGTATATACACGAATGTGGCGTCTTTAATTATAGAGCCTTGGTTCCATCACGATAGAAATGTGCATAGAAGAACAAAGATAACCGCACAGTTATTATAATTTGGTGCATGCTAATATTGGAGTCCTTTCCACAAAATAGCTCAAGTATTTTCCCAAGATTACAAATTTATACAACATGAAGAAATATAGAGCAATCATTCGCCAGCGATTATACCTTGGTAACATATTGTATAATCTCTAAATGTTTTAGCCCTTAGCCAGTAGATAGGATCATCTTGTTTGACCGCGCACCCTTGGCCAAGTGGAGCGTGCAAGATGCGACAGCTGGAAGGAAAGTGAGCAGCACTAGTAATAGGCTAGGGTTCATTTCAACAGCTTTGTTTCATAAAATAATGCACCAGCCAATCCAGGAATTGAACCCATGGTATGATGGTGATGAAATAAGCAGCCTGAACAGTAGGTCACACCGTTACACATATGAAAGAGTTGAGCTGATTGGGGTTCTATAATTTTAATTATTTGTTCTACCTTAGAATCTTCAATGACAAGTGAATCATGGGGATATTTAAAATCAGAACATCACCAAACCTACGTAAATTTTCTAAAATATTAATTAAACGTTCACGTTTGAAAAAAGAAAATAAATAAAATAAAAATCGGTAGTTCTGACCGTTGAGGGTCATGTTAAAAACGAGTACAATATTAAAGTTAAAAAGAAAAACCTTCAATAAAAATACATATCTTTTGTTTTTTTCTTGTTTGAGTTATTGTTATTGGACAGCAGCAATGATGGGGCACCGATTTGAAGAATGTTTAGTCGAGCGAATCGACTTCAGTACTTATTATTTTTTTACAAATCTGGTACTTAATCAATCAGTCTCTTATGTGGAGCCCCTAAATTGCGGGGACATAAGCAAACCGATATCGGTTGCCAAGTGTTGGTAGGAGACGTACATAGACACAAGGGCACACAGTCAAACACACACACGCACACACACACACACACACACACACACACACACACACGCACACACACACACACAAATATACGTTAACCATAAGGAAAATTGAGATCTGGACATCAAAAATTTATTTTAAAAATATTTATAGCATATTACAAAGACCTACATGTGTTTCCGTTGCAGTGACCGTACAGTGCTCGAGATGCAACCTTGTAATATTGTCAGTGCGGTTTCATCAGGGTATGTACCTTAGGTCTGCTACGAATTAATAATGCTGTAAACAACTATAAGATAAATATTATTAATAATATTTCCCACTCTACGGAACCTTTGCATTACTGAGTAGTACACACGGAAACACCCAACCAGTAAACTTACCTATGTCTAACAAATTATTATAGGCAAGGATATTGGAATATGTACCGCTGTTGGCCGGAATCTGGAACCAAACTGAGAGCTAAAACGGCATCTGCTTGTATAATACATCCCTGCAAACTTACTTATACATAGTGATCTGATCAATACGTATCCGGACTGTTGCCATTGTAACGAAGCTAAAGCTCGCAGAATAAAACTGCTTGGTACATATTGACAGAAAAAGTGGAGCAAAGAATCAGCATCAAATTTTGCCAAAAGCTTGGATACTTACTCAGTTGCCTACACAAAATTTTCAAAAAGTGTCCATCATTTTCCACACAATCAAGGGGTCTTTTGCAAGTGAAGCGCGAGTGTCTTTTTAGTCAGCTCAAACCAGTTTTCGCAGTAATTTGGGAGACACGTGTCTCATAACCAAATCTTCAGTGATAATGAACCGAACCGGAATTAATCTGCACATCCTCTGATAACTCACGGATGGTGATTCGACGATTTTCCCTCACAGCTGCAATCATATCTGCGATGTTTTTCTCAGTTCTGATGATTGCAGGTCTCTCAGAACGTTCGTTAGTATCGACATTTTTTCAGCCATCTTGGAAAAGGGTGAACCATTCCTGCACTTATATACCCCTCTCCATAAACTTTCTGCAAATTTACGTAGGCCTCTGAGCAGGTATCGCCATGACTACTTTCTCTGTCATGGTCAATGCGAGGATCACACGCTACACACCTTCCTTCAAAAGTCTGCTGTAAACAGGAATGACCAAGCTGGAACGTTAAAAGGTAGAGTTTATAGATAACAGAGTTCAAGGTTAACATTTCCCAAGTGGCTTCACTCCGTATGCTTTAGCATCGGTATTATGACAACACTACGGATAATTATTGATCAGCGCTTGTATTATAAAGGCAGGGAGTCGGCAAAATCCTTACCGCAGCCAGATAAGTGCGTGCAGCATTTTTAAAGACTACACTTCAAGTTCAAACTTCGTAGAGGTCGATTTTGCCTTTCATTCTGTCGGTGTCGATAAAATAGGTACCAGTTGAGCACTGGGCTTGATATAATCGACTTTGACTGCCCTCCTGAAATAGCTGGCTTTGAGCCAGAATTTATATACCTACACACACACACCATACTCACTCACACAATAGATGCAATGTGAGAGAGAGATTAAATTAAAGAAATATTACGAAGAGAATATGACACATAGTAGAGAATAAAGGAGGTCTTGAAGAAAATAGACAAGAACTGTAGAGAGAACGTTGGAGGAAGGTAGGAAAAAAAAAAAAGCTGAGTAAGTGGGAAAATGAAGATTTTGAAATAATGGAGGAAAAAAGCTTGAGAAAAATACAAGTAAAACCATGCAAAAAGTGGAACGAGTTGAGAGAAAATAAGCAAAGAGGCACGCAGATGAAAAAATTTAGAGTGGAGACTCGAGAAATGAATGAAATGAGATAGAAATACAACAAAAACGACAAGAATAACCTGTGACAATACCGAAATAAAATTAAAAAATAAAAGCTATCTTACAGAAAGAATAAATTGATAATCAGGAGAAATGACATAAGAAGTAAAATAAATCACGAGTTAAATCAACATTATCTTTTATGTAAGACGTTTTATAAGAAAGAGAAAAGTATAGGTGAGTAGTCTATTCCACACGTATAATATAAACTGAATTTAGAAACAGGATATATTGAAAAGGTAACTCTTAAGAAGAGAGAATATATTAGTTCAGTGCGAGACTGTCTTACAAATAGCCAACCTTATTTTCTATTGAAAATATATTTGAAAGAATTCAATTTCTTATTGACATTGTTCATAAAAACGCGACGCTTTTTTGCATTTATCTTAACTATATATAGTCATTACCAATTGAAATTGCCTTTCAGGTAATTCTGAGCTAATCGTTTAGGTGCAGTTGTTTAGAAGCATTTGTGACCTTGTAACACCTAGAAAAACTTAAGCATATTCTGTGTAAAACGTCTTTTAAAATGTTACTTGTCCATATTGTTTTAAAAAGCAGAAGTTTGATCAGGAATATAATGAAGTAAAAAAAGACAAACCGGCGTATATGCATACAGATATAATACTTTCGTACAAATATACATATGTATACACAAACATACACATATACACACAATCACATACACACGTACACATTTATGCATGTATACATATAATCATGCTTGCAAGTTTACATGTATCACTGTGTATTTTATCGCATGATTGATATATTGAGGAATATATTATAAAAAAGAACAGGAATATCGCAGAAAATTAAATGGTTTGGGGAGAAATAATATAAGGACAAATATTATACATTTACCTTAATACATTTACAAATTTGATATTTTGTGAACATATGCTTTTCTCTCTGATATAGAAGCGTGTAGAAATACAGATAAGTTTGTATTATTTCTACTGAGTTATTTTGATCAGCAAAGTTTGAAAATTAGTGAAAATGCAAATCACGTTTTAAATTCCTTCGTCAGGAAGCTATTATTGTTTATAGGTAGGGTATACGCTATACATTCGAGAAAAGAAAATGTAGTCAAAAGCAACGTAGAAGAACCTATATTTGCCAATCGGTTTTGCTCAAATTTTGTCGGTTGTTCAAGTCTCGTTAGTGTTGTCTTATGGGAATAGTCTCTTTGATCTAAGCGTTTCCGTTTTTTTGGTGTAAGGTGCTTAGTGATACTTGCTTTGAGAGAATTAGAGACATGTTCCTGTATCCATAATGCTTTCAAGATGAGTATTACATAACTCTTTAACCGTTTTTGGTATTATAGTCAATTATTACATAATTAACATTTTGTCGATCACTACTATCTCAAAATTATCCTTTTTGACACCCTCTAATTCTAGTAGCATAATATTAACAATTATCGAACATATATGTAACTATATGCTTGGATTGAATCCACATACTACAGAAGGTATTAATCGGAAACTACCTTTAGAAATAATACACGAAATATATATTCTTTTTTTGTATATCTTCCATTGTGAACCAATATCCATGGTACGATGACAAACACATTTACTAATATTTTAGTGTTTAATTGTCCTACGTATTTTATCAGCCATTGCAGTACAATCAGGTATATTCCATTCTTGTGGGCTTGTTTAGTGTAGTATACATGCACTAAACGTCTTTCGTTGTTTTGCAGTATTAAAAAATACTTACAGTGTGAAAATCATTGGCATACATTGCCTGTATTCTACCGTTATTATTTGCAATCTCTTTTATTCTATAATCTGGTAGTATATGATGGGTAGATATGATTATTGGTCTGGTGCAATGATCTTGTCAGTTTGAAGCCCATAACATTTGATCGTCTGTGTCAAATGTGGCGCATCTTACATAGAATCCACAGCAAGAAACTGCATATACACATTAAGGAACACATTTGGTTGGAAAAAACTCTTCTTTGAAGAAACATCTACGGAAAAGCCAGACCCAGGAATTCATAGTGCACATCAAGGCAACATAACAGAACAGAGGCAATCTTACAATAACCTCATGCACCAAAAGATACATAAGATCAACAACTTAAGAAAGTTTCAGGAAGCTAGTTGGTTGCTATAAAAACACCTTCCACGTATATCTGCTCCACACATGCCCACATACGCTCAAACACGCTCACATACGCTGATAGACGCTCACATATGCTGACACACGCTCACATACACTGACACACGCTCACACACGCTCACACACGCTCACATACGCTCAACCACGCCGTAGGCAACATTCGTTAATTTCTTGAAAACGAGGTCATTACTTCTAAATACTTGTTTTCCTTTGATTTGCCTTGCATTTATTTGTTCAGGCCTTACCCATAATCCTTTATACAATATACTCTACGCAATGCTTCATTGTAATTGTTCCATGTGTATGCCTTACCTCTCTCTCTTTGTATATA
>NC_068987.1:28931387-28931922 GCF_001194135.2 Octopus bimaculoides | reverse complement strand
GTGTGTGTGTGTGTGTGTGTGTGTGTGTGTGTGCACAACAACTCAGAGATTTGAGGAGAGGAAACACAATACGTATAGAAGAATAGCAAGCCAATTAAGTAATCTTTATTCATGTCAATTGTCAACTCGGATTTCTTTATAAGAAAATAATCAAGAGGTCATTGTAGAAATATAAATTATACACATATTTGACTTTCCCCTCATTTTATACATATAGAAAAAAAATCACATATAATACAATAACATATGTGTCTGGAACCATGGCTATAATTATGAGACTCTAGTACGAATAGATTGGTAGCAGAAAATATCTGATTTGCAAACATACATACAACGTATATACATACATACATACATACACACATACATACATATATACATAATACTTACATAAAATATACATACTGAGCCGTAGTTGTGTGGTTCCCAGTTCAGTCCGACTGCGTGTACCTTGTGACTCTAGTATAGCCTCGGACTTACCAAAGCCTTTTCTGTGGATTTGGTTACACACACCTATATATATATATATATATAT
>NC_068987.1:28929820-28930603 GCF_001194135.2 Octopus bimaculoides | reverse complement strand
ATATATATATATATATATATATATACGAAGGGCTTCTTTGAATTTCCGTCTACCAAATCCACTCACACGTCTATGGTCGGCCCGAGGCTATAGTAGAAGACACTTGCTTACGGTGCCACGCATTGGGACGGAGTCCGGAACCATGTGGTTCGGAAGATGGATTGGTAGATATATAGACCGACAGATAGATATAGATACGAGTGAATGAATGAACGGATGAAAATGGCTCTCAGCACTTATATTTTGGCTATTTACTGAGTAACAGTTTGAGTTAGCAAGCAAATTTAATTTTCCTGTAGATGAAAGTATGACCGCCGCTCAAGCATTCGGAAAGAGCTTATTGCTCTTTGTCAGTGATAACTCAGCGATACTACTCCCCACGGATATTAATGTCTTTTAGTGCTGGAAGTTTAGTGTTTCCTGCGTCAGTGACATCACTGCTTAAATCTTAGGGAGTAACAAATAACTTCAGCGTTACAGTGAGTATTTAAGGTCCCTTATACAGCAACATTCGTGTGGATGTACTGATAAATTAGCGACAAGTGATGAATAACACTTATGATCTTTGTCAGGCTGGTGAATATGTTACGATACTGAGTTGCAGGAAGGTGTTGTAAAGTCAGTGTAACATGATAATCCCGATATACCACTCTGGACCGGGTTATACTGTAAATAGTTCGTACAAAGATTACCACTTGCCATTCTTCTTATTACTACTACTACTACTAGTAGTAGTAGTAATAGTAGTAGTAGTAGTAGTAGTAGTAGTAGTAGTAGTATTAA
>NC_068987.1:28927551-28929810 GCF_001194135.2 Octopus bimaculoides | reverse complement strand
GTAGTAGCATTAAGAGAGAGAGAGAGAGAGAGAGAGAGAGAGAGAGAGAGAGAGAGAGAGAGAAGGTAGAAACGTTAGTACACCGGCCAAAGTGCTTCGCGGGTATTTCGTTCGTCTTCATATCCTAAGTACAACTTTCGTGGAGGTCATCTTTGCATTTCATCGTTTCAAGGTGGATGAAATAAGTACCAGTTCATGACAGAGTTCGATGTAATCGTGTGTCCTCGTCCCCTTAAAAATATATTTCACGCCTTGTTCCTACTGAAGAAAGGACTGTTATTTATAGTAATACTAAAACGAATTATTTCTATTACCGATAATAACAATGATTATCATGAGAATATACCTTTGAATGTTTTCAAAATTTCCTGTCTTCTGGCAAATAAAGTATTTTACTCATATATATATATATATACTTATACATACCATTCACACAGACAGCCAGGTACAAAGAGAGGCACACAAACACAGACACTCACAGACTTACATACGCACGCACACAAACACACACACGCTCAAATACACACACAAACAAATACACATACATACATACATGCATATAGACTGACAGACCGGCGCACAGAAAAATAGACAGACGTAAACACATGTGGATATACAGATATATTCATTTTTAAATACGATATACTTCTATCACATTTAGCAGTTGATCTATATTATAAGTAATGACTGAACAAATTCTGAATTAAACTTTTGGTATTTCATTTTGGTCTTCTTTTATATTTCACCTGATGTATATTTTAGATGCCGATGTAACCCAAAAGCATTCAACTGAATCACATGAGTTCTGCGTAATCTAAGTAACACCTAAAGCAATAAGTGAGAAATGCAAAACCCTGTGGATTACTGATAAGTACATTGAAAATTAGGTTTCAGGACATTTGAGGACAATTATATATATATATATATATATATAGCCAAACTAACGTGGCAGTGCAGAGACATAGAACGAATGCTACTGTTGATTAGCTCCGTGAGGCGTTCGCCTCTAGCTAGCTATATGACGCACAAACCTGCGCCGATAACAATTTCGAACAGTAGTTTGGCAATAAATATTAATACACATTATTGCGCTGCTATATCTCTCCTTTAGAGAGATCTAGAAATTATAACACACACACACACACTCACACACACACGCACACACACACACACACACACACTCACACACACACGCACGCACATATATAATATAAGAAAATAGAGAGATAATTAATAATTATTTATTAATAAAACCATTCGATATCATCTCTGACAGCTGTTTCGATTACAGTCCTTTATAAATTAATTACCATAATTAAAATCTTTTAAAAGTCGAATCTCATCAGAGTTGGCTAAAGACATACAATTAGGTGTTCATATACCTGCCTGTTGAGTATACGGCTCCAAACCGTTAGCTGATAAACTTTTTATATAAAGAACAGGATATAAACCTTAAAAAGGGGAGGAACATAATATATTTATTGGAGTTACAATACAAGTAAGAGAACAATATCTCATTCTGAGGTGTTAAATAAACGAAATTGCGAAAGTAGGTGTATGAGTATAATTACAATATATTACAATATATTATGCACCAATACAAATGCTATAGATAAGCAGTGTGTAAATTAATATAGGTACATTGTTTTAAGATATATAATATAATATTATAATATAATATATATATTATTATAATATATTATAATAATATATATATTATTATAATATATTATAATAATATATATAGTATTATAATACATGTAGTATTATAATAAAATATAGCATATTTAAATATGAAACAGACTAAAATAAAAATAGCCTAAAATGACATAACTTTAAAACGTAAGATATAGTATGTTATTCCGTAGATAAGTGATAGTTTGTTATGTAACTAGAAACACAAACAGAATGCTATACGGACCAAATGTATATAAAGAATATTAGTAATTTTAAGTGAAAGACATTCTAAAAGATTTGTTACACTTAGTAAGTACCTAAGGGGTTAAGTAACTTAAAAGTTATTTACATTATTTACATTTGACGGATATTTGTCCTCATCTTGTTTGTTGTTAACACAACGTTTCGGGCATATGGCGTAGTGGTTAAGAGCGCGGGCTACTAACCCCAAGGTTCCGAGTTCGATTCACGGCAGCGACCTGATTAATAATAGTAATAATAATAATAACAATAATGATATAATAATAGTAACATCGTTAGGAATGAGAACCCAGGTTCGAAATTTCCCCAAGACACCTGACA
>NC_068987.1:28924430-28925726 GCF_001194135.2 Octopus bimaculoides | reverse complement strand
TGAAAGAGAAGGAACAAATGTATACTAAAGGGGAGGTTTAGACAACTAAAGAGAATAAAGCTATGAAACTAAAACAATAAATTTAGAATTTCGGCACCAGGAGTGCAACACTAATGATAAAGAATAAAACAGAGAATATGAGATTAGGTGTGATTGTATGAGCGTTATGATAAATGAGCTTATAAAGTCAAATTTACAAAGCCGTGACATCTATCTATCTATCTATCTATCTATCTATCTATCTATCTATCTATCTATCCATCTATCTATCTATCTATCTATCTATCTATCTATCTATCTAACTATCTATCTATCAGAGATCCCTGGTCTGGCAGTGCTATCGAGAAGCGCTAACCGTTCGGGATAAGCTCTACAGGCACGGCACGAGAAACACGAGGCCGACCTGCCCGAGATTCGGTCAGAGGGACGAAACCGTTCTGCACGTACTCGTACACTGTCCAACCATTTCCGAGTTGTGGGCCTATGTCGAACGACTGCTATCGCATGTGGGACGAGTCGGTTTATCAACCGAGTCTATCGTGAATATTGTTGCGCCTCCTTCCTTGGAAAGGGAAGGAACAGCTACTTTCATCGTATGGCTATGGTGAAAGAATGTGTATGTTGGTCGCGTCTGCAAGGTCTAGCGACAAACACTTTCCTCTCTTGTGTATCACTTGAAGAGGAAGGTGAGAGTAGAGAGGGAAGTTTTGTCTGGTGAATGTTTTCAAAAAAGGATGGGTAAATGTAGCAAGGAAGGCACGGGTGATTGATGGAGCCACCTTGAGCATAATCCTATGAACCAAAAAAGAACAAAAAAAAATGGAAAAAAAGAGAGTCACTTACTGTAATTGTTTTTTTTGCATGACATTATTGCCCGAAGTTACTGTGGTCTTTTTCGTAGGCTTTTCTTTCCACGGATAAGCCTAATCTGTATCCCCTTTTTCACATTATGACATTTCTGTGATACACGATCCCTATTGATCGGCTTTTTTTTAACGATCTCTTTTGATCGAATATCTACCCTCTTCCTTTTCTTCTTTTCCTTCTCTTCCCAAAAAGAAAAGCTCTACTTTGTATTTTGTCCCCTCTGTTTTCAGCCCTGTGTGGCCAATAAAGAAACATCTCTCTCTCTCTCTCTCTCTCTCTCTCTCTCTTTCTCTCTATCTATCTATCTATCTGTGTGTGTGTATGTGTATATATGGTGAGTGAGGGAGTGTATGTGTGTGTGTGTATGTGTGTGTGTGTGTGTGTGTGTGTGTGAGAGAGAGAGAGAGAGAGAGAGAGAGAGAGAGAGAG
>NC_068987.1:28921877-28924281 GCF_001194135.2 Octopus bimaculoides | reverse complement strand
TGAAGTGTGATGCAGATTTTCACAAGGCTGGCACCTTGAATTACAAGTACAGCTCATTTTTGTCTGTTGAGTGGACTAAATCAAAGTGAAATGAATTGTCTTCCCCATGGACACAAGGCGCTGCCAGGTATCGAACTCACGACTTTACGGTCGTGTGGCGATTACCTTGACTACTGCGTCAGTATCTATCTATCTATCTATCTATCTATCTATCTATCTATCTATAAGTCTGTCTGTCGGTCTGTCTGTCTATATGTCTGTTTATCTAGATGTCTTTCTGTCTATCTTGCTGTCTGTCTGTCTGTATGTCTCTCTCTCTCTCTGTCTCTGTCTGTCAGTCTATCTCTCTAGATATGTACTTAGGTATCTGTCTTTTTCCATCGTCCTATATACATGTATCTATGTGCATGTTTATGCATGCTGTATGTTTGAGTGAGACCATGAGTGAGTGCATGTATACTCTCACTCCCTCTCTCTGCCGTTTCTAAAATAAAAACTGATCATTTGACAAATGTATTGATTGACGTATTGATATGTGTTACCTTAATGAAAGTGTCATTCTAGAAGCGAAATAAATAACTAGATATATTCATTTGTCTAATTGCTTTCGTGTAAATGATTGATTTTATCACCGCTACATGATCTCGTTTTGCTTTTTTAATTATTATCTCTGAAGAAAACGTAAATTTACACTACCTTATTGTACGAAAAGTAGATGTACCAGGTACCAGGTTCTCTCTGAAAATATCTACAGAGTTAATACCCCATTGATGCACACCTATGATCAAGCTAAGACAAGCAATTGAGTTTATTGCACTAATTTTATTTTATATGCCACAAATCTCAGGTTTGAGAAGAAATAGGTAGTTTTGAGTTTATGCGTTTCCAAAGGCTATATTAACATAACCGAAGTGGGCGGATTTACTTCTCCAAGCACAAACTTAATTACATATGAAGGGAAGTGGAAAAGCAAAGTAGAAGGAACCACAGTTGTTTATCTGTGCAAGTTGCTATTGATCTTGTTACGAAGAACAGTGAAGTCAACCTTGTAAGTTGCATAATTCTGTATAGGAGCACATATAGAGACTTGATCTAAAGTAATTTAAGGGGTCGAAACTTGAAGAAAGTGAGTTAGCTTGGCATTAGTTTATATTATTACGTAACACCAAGTAGGTTTCCATCTATTTGTTGTTACATAGTGATATACGCTAAGCATGAAAGAAACTATCGAACATCCTTTATAGAATGAAAATTCTAAAAACGGGAGATAATTGTTCAGATTATTTGTAAACTGAATAATCTCAAGAACGTTTGGCAATTTGATTATGGTTAATGTTTACGTCGTTAGTGAGCATAGAATTGAAGTTTATAACACTTCTCATAGTCGTACATTTCTTAAATGACTAAAATCTGCCGCAACAACAGCAGATTATGTTTTAAAATTCAATAATGATTCAGCAGATTCCAATGAAAAATACGCATTGTGAAAGTAATGACTGAATTCAAGGACATTCTGCATTCATTGTTGTTAGTTAAAGTCATTCTTCAAGTTTTGAACGTCAAGAAGACATGAAAACTGACGTTCAAATTACACACAGTTTTCAAGTTGTATATATTGTGTAGTAATCCCTGTTGAAATTAATTTTATGCCAAAGAGTGCTGAGTGACGGTTGTGATTACGCTTGGTTAGGTTTTTATCATTCCTTTCAATGAAGTTTTGGCTATATTTCGGAGTTTTCTGAAAGTCGAATGATATTATGCGTCGTTGTAGACATTGTCATTTTAACAGCCTTTTAGCGCCGACGAACAAAGCCTGATGTGGAAGTCGTATAGTTGTGAAATGTATTGAGTTTGCAGGGATGTCATACCAAACATTCTGTAAGTGCTTCCTATAGCAGATATAAATAATTTCATGGCATTTGTGATTGCACGAGATTAATACCTAATTTAAATGTAAAAACCAAGAGAAATAAACAAATAATTTTGCCGATCTTGGTAGCTTGTAGATTTGTTAGTGATTGTTGGTGTTGATACTACTCTTTATCTCGCTATCACATCACCAATATTGTTCTTATCAGTAAGAGTCACAGTGATAAATACTTTATATACTGCGAGGAGAAAACTCTATGGTGTTAAGTAAAATATGTTTCGCTTATGTAAATGTGGTAAATGTTGATATAATTTTAGAAGGCAGTCACAGACAGGTTATTAAGTAGAATTTTACGATCTGCCTTAGATTTGTCGTCCATTATAGACATATCTATATGTGTGGTCTATATGTGAATGCAAAAATACAAAACATAATAGAATAATTTGACAAATATTAAAGTCAAGTCACAACCTCCTATCTTCACATTGCATGTCGAAATATATATATATATATATATATATATATATATATATA
>NC_068987.1:28916590-28920474 GCF_001194135.2 Octopus bimaculoides | reverse complement strand
ATATATATGTGCGCGTGTGTGTGTGTGTATTTATTTATATCTATATTTATATTTATATATACTCCAAATTGAGGAAGTGGAACATATAAAATTCGAGCTACATGTTTCTTAGCTAGCTGATTCTCTGATGTAATAGTTACTCAATAGGACATACTCAACTTAGCTAATCATCACGTTGTGATTACCTTAATTAAATAAAGGTTACCTTGTCGCTTGGAAATTCTTCGTACTTAGATATAAAAAAATGTGCAATGTTCCTTTGCGTACACTCACCAATTTTACTTCTCGCTACCATCCATGGACTGCTTGAAGCTAACAAACTTCCTACATTCGCATCCCTGAATTTTGCCCTTAGACATACACATACACACACACACACGCACACGTACATACACATATGTAGGTATATATACACATACACGCATACGCACATATGTATGTACAGAGACATACTGATACATATATATATATATCTATATATATATGTATGCATTAATTCTATACAATGGCAAATGCTGACGGCAAAATGTGCAGTTGTTCTAATCTGAAGTGCTTGGTAAATATGAGATTAAATTGAGTTACTGAGTTCTCGCCCTCTTTGTAGGAGAGAAATATCTAATGATGTTAAAGAATTCAGAAATATTCATAAGAAATACAGAAAAAATTCCTTAATTGGAAACGGGTATGAGGTAAGTGAGGCACCTGATATTTAAGAGGTAATATTTACCTCGATTTTGTTATTTCATCATAGCTAATTTCCATAAAACAAGTAAAGTTTTCTCCTATCAAATTTGTATTACAGATGGAATTTAATCAGAGAAAAATATACAATGTATTGAGTAACAGTAACGCTTGTGAGAATATCTGTATTGTGATAAACTGTAGGATATGTGGGAGGAAATGAAGAATGTACTAGTATCAAGTGCTGGATTACACTTTCCAAGTTCTATATTAATTGTTGTAGTGTTAAGATAACTGAAGCTACAAGTACAAATATAGATGCAGCTTCAGTGTTATCTGTTAGAATTACGATCTATTGTAGAGTGTGTTAAGAATCCTACTTTCAATATCGTCAAAGCTGGATAATATCAGAAGAGAATGATTTCAATGACTTCAATAGGATTCAATATGTTTGCCGTTGGATAGGATAACTCTCATATTTACTGATAAATAGGAGGTGCCAATATTTATATTTCTCTTTACTAGTAATGATAGCTGGAATTCTGATATTGAAGCCAATATTGATATACCAATGGTGAGTTTCCGTATATTGAAAATTTTAAATAATTGAAATTGCATATCTATTAGTGATCGAACAAGAATTATTGGATCACGCAGGGATTGCTTTCGGAGTGCTACACAAAATAGTTGAGCCTGTTGTGTACAACTGCATTCAAAATGACTTACCACTCAAATCTCATTGTTTAACATCGCTCTCGGTTGTCCCCGCAATATGAATGAAATTCAAATGTATCGTAATAATATAGTTTACATGTCCCCCAAATACAATATACCGTGCAGTTGATCGTAAAGTGTAAGGTTGTTAAGCTTAATTCATTATATCTGCAGGATTTCCGAAAGAAATGTTCAGTATGTCTGAGGTAATTCCTAGCATGACCTAAGAAAGTAATTGGGTGATACTTAACAGTTTAAATACTGTTTATGTTATCGGAATTTCCACTGCGATGTATGTAAATGCACATCTTAGAAGATTGTGGGTAGGTAGTGGATGGAGTTTCAGTCAGACGCCAATGATAAATTACTTCTAGGAAGTAAATATTGATAGACCAAGAAAAGAAATTGTGTTCTATTGAAGAGTTAACAGATTTGTCAACACACATTAAGAGATACAGATCAAAATGAATCCGTAGTTTTGAAAATAAGAAGCACTAATGTCCCTTTGCCTCTATCTTCTGAAAGCGAAATAGTTGACTGATAAAAGTCTCAAAATGGATTATAAATAGAAACGATGCACCCTTGTAAAATGAGATTTCATTAAAGACCTGGCAACAAAGGTTGAAGTTTTAAAGAGTACAGATAAAAAAAAAAAAATCATAACTTCGTATTTTAGGAATATACAAAACAACCATTTTTTTCTTCAACATTAGTCAAGGCCAACAATATAGAGCTCAATTTCTGTCCACTGATAATACCCAACCTGATCAATAGAGTACCACATTGAAAGATGTATAAAAAATTCGGGTCCGAATTACTTAATGTTTACAGTATACATTTGCGGTGTTTGTCAATAATTCATATAAATATTATTATTCCACTGATAGTAGTAGTAGTAGTAGTAGTAGTAGTAGTAGTAGTAGTAGTAGTAGTAGTAGTAGTACTACTACTACTACTACTACTACTACTACTACTACTACTACTACTACTATCTTCCCCGAATACGAACCTGGAATGTCACTTAAACGGGATTTCTCCCAAATTAAGCCCCCAAAGTTCACCACCACAATGAGCACAAAATCAAAAATGTGAAAGAACTAAATGGAACCGGGAAGAATATAAAGAAGTAATATACGGTTATTACTTTGCATTAAGTAGGCCAACCCAAGAGAAACACACCGGAATCTCCTACAGAATTTGGACGAACCGAAATCCAGCTAGCAGACCAAACCTAGATGAAAACAGATTAGCAAATGTTAGAGGAGATATTTTCAGAAATACCAGACTCACAGATGCAGAATTGACCTCTATTCAAAAGTGGTAGTGAATGACCTAAATATAAATCAGGAAAAAAATAACGAAACAGAGGAGAGGAATGTTGGACCACAAGCATTGACTGAAAGGCAACCATCTGCCGAAACTACTTAAGTGCCCGAAGGAAAAGGAGAATATCATGACCCTAGAAAAAAACAGCCAGGAAAATGATGTCGAAACAGAATTTGAAGACCACATATTTGCTGAACAACACTGAAAATCTATCATTGAATTGAAGCAAGAAGATCGGAATGAGCTTGGAGTTGTAGGGCATACAACAATGAATGATAAGGAACCACTCCATAAACTCTCAAATCCACACCAACATAAAACACAAATAAGAATTGGCAACTGCGTTACCCAAGAAATAATACAACAACTAAAACCCGATCTTAATAAGTTATCTGAAATTATTTACTCTGTTGCTAAGGTAAACAAAAGACGCTGTTTAACTCCCCAAAAGCCAACGATACCATATTCGAAAAGAAAATCAAACTGGAGGAGTAGAATTGAAACTGATTGAATTATTGCGAAAGGAGATATCAATATTAACTGAGCTAATCTCTGGAAATGGTGTAAGATCAAGAAAAGGCAGGAAGACTGTGAGAAAATATGGACTCTCAACAAGAAAAGAACTAATGTCAGCGAATGAAACACTTAAAAAGTTCAATCAAAAGCTCAGAGAATATACAGATTTGAGAAAAGAATCAAATTCTACAAGCAAAATAAGATGTTCAAATCCCATGCCAAATCATTTTACAGGGAAATAGGGAAAGACAAAATAAGAATTGAAAAGCCACTCCTAATAGAATAAGTTGAACACTTTTGGAAAGGGATCTGGAGTAATGAGAAACAATACAATGAAAATTCAGACTGGATCAAACGCACCCAAGATAACTACAAAAATCTACATGAACAGGTATGGGAAGACATCTCAATCACCGACATAAGAAGGGCACGAACGAAGGCTCATAAGTGGATATCCCCTGGTATTGATAGAGTACCAAATTTCTGGCTCTCATCACTCTCGTCCGCACACAAAATGTTAGTAATACTATTTAATAGTAGACCCTGAAAAAACTTCCCATTGGATGGCAAATGGTATTACTTACCTCCTCCCCAAAAATAACGAAACCAAAGACCCAAAGAACTACCGGCCTATAACATTTTTATCT
>NC_068987.1:28915502-28916488 GCF_001194135.2 Octopus bimaculoides | reverse complement strand
AACAAGCGCAGAAATATCAGCTGTTCATGGATTGATTATAAAAAAAAGCCTTTGACAGCATAGTACATTCGTGGAATCTGAAATCGCTGGACATTTTCAAAATTTCTCCTGTGATTTCAGATTTTTTAAAGTATAATATGTCACTATGGAACACGAAGCTTCAATTATATCATTCTAATGGAGTATTGCGCTGAAACAATATTAGCATAAACTGTGACATTTTCCAAGGTGACTCACTTTCAGCAATAATTTCCTGCGTAGCATTAATACCACTCTCAAGTGAACTGAATAGAACAGGGTATGACTACAAAATTGACAACAGGAAAATAAGCCATCTATTTTATATAGATGATTTAAAACCTACGTGTTGAAAGCCTACGTGGGTTTATGCGTCCGAGGAGGGTGGTGTATTTCAAATTGTAATGCTAGCATTGATCGATTAAATGGAGCCGCTTGAAACGGTCGTAAGGCACTGACACCTTAACATCCTTGTTACTTCCATACAAAGACGTACATACGCACATACGTACTTACAGACACACACACACAATATATATATGTACATGCATACATGCACACACCCGTATACACGCATAAAAGCATATATGCATTCATACACACAAACATATATAGATACATACACTGATGCATATATACGTACACATGTACATACACATCTACACACATATGTATATATATATATATACATATATATATATATACATACATGCACTTACATATAGACAAGTGCACACCCGTGCACACACACACACACACACACACACACATACATATATATACACACCCACATATATACCTGTGTATATATTCGCACATACATTAGTGGTTATTTAATTAGAGATTGGACAGGCTAATTCCGAACTATATAAAATTATAAAGGTAAGGTTAAATTAAATGAAAGAAAATCCCGAAAGTACGGGCGATACACATGTGCCTATACATACATACGTATACCTACGTGCACA
>NC_068987.1:28913666-28915408 GCF_001194135.2 Octopus bimaculoides | reverse complement strand
ATATATATATATATATATATATAATTTAGAGAAAAACCACTATTAAATAATTCAATAAAGAAGAATTTAATTCATAACCTGCAGAAAATAAATATATCATAAACCCTTATTCAAAAAATCAACAAAATACAAAAAGAATAACTAGTAAATGGTATAACATGACTACGCACTTTTTGTGGCTATATTTTCAAATAGATAACTACTAAAACCAATTCAATTAATACTTCGATTAATAATCAAATCGATCTACATTTAAATCTATTCAAAAATACAGTCACTCGTCAGGTCTAAAATAAAATAAAAATAATAATAAAACAAGTACGTATTGTAACTTATACTACATATCTAAATATCTAAAAAAAATTACTTGTGTTAACAATAAATAAATAATCGAAAAACATTTAGCAATATTTCTAAAAATAAAAGCACAACTTATCTTATCGAGGAATTGCTGTAAACTAAAATTTGAAATCTAAATTGTAAACGTAATACATAGAACTTAGTGTTTATACGAAATGTATCACGTGAAAATACGACGTAAATTAGAAATTATGGAGTAATGAGATAGAAATATGTATTTAAACAGTTAAGATGACTTAATGTATTTTAGATGTGAGAATAAGGAAAAAATTAATTCTAGTATATCGTTTACTTAAAAATACTAAAGTCTAAATAATTCAAATCTAAAATACGTAAAATATATTATATATTAAATACAAAATGAAGCTAAATTACAATAATTCAATCTATATATAAAGATGAATTAATGTATGTATTTATTTTATAAACAGCTTAGTTTAATGTTATTCTAAATATGTAATATATCCTTTATACACATTCTACTACTACAAATCATGACTAGAACAATTCGTAACATAAACTAGGGTTCATATAAATAGACAACTCAACTAAACTTATTATATAAGTAATTCAACTTATGTCTGCATTTATTTTTCGTTTATCTAGGGAATCAAACAATTTTTTTATTATCAGTTAATAATATCTCTTTAAATTCATTAGTACATAATAAAGAAGAAGCACTACCTATTCGATAACATTTAGCCTTACAAACTATCTCCTAGATTTTAATTTCCACATATATTTACTAAGGCCACTAGAATTAATTAAATTTCTATTCTTAAACGAATTCATATGTTGAGCGAAATACCCACACATACATACACCCATAGGTATACATACATACATACACACGCAGATCCATATACATACGTATATGTATGCACAGGTACAGAGAGCGATACAAGTGTACATGTCTACACATATATACAAATAACACACATACATACATACATAAACAATAAGCACATATATAAAGAAATATATATATATATATATATATCACGTAACCGACCAAGCAATCAGATGCTGCTACACACCGCTGGTCACAATGCGCTTCGCATTGTTTTAGCCTTCGAATGACGCCACCCTGCTGGATTAGCGAGCAGACCATATATATATATATATAAGTATTTCGTAATGAGATAAAAAACGAAGGCTGTGTATGATATAGAACATTTATAAATACAAGGTCTTACAGCTGTTTTCAGGATATTTATTATATCCCTTCATCGGAAACGGTTTGAGAGGATGGTTAAGCAATAGTTAGTTTACATAAGATAGGAAATAGATAGTGAATGTAGGGATATCGTAGTTGTAAATCCATTGTTTAGGCAGTATGGTCTAAATATAAGATTCCAATACCTTGGAATACATATATATAT
>NC_068987.1:28909608-28912913 GCF_001194135.2 Octopus bimaculoides | reverse complement strand
GTGTGTGCGCGCGCTCCTGTTTGTGTGTGTATATGAAGCGAAGAAAGGTGGTACTACTATTACACTAAGAGCCTGTATTTGGTGTTCATATCTTTTGCAGGAAGAAGTTTCTGATAGAAATTTTAATATAAGAAGTATTAAAGACGACGGTTTAGAATATTAATTGACAAGATAATTCTAGAAGCTGAATTTAATGATTAGTTTGTATTCAAGCAGTTGTCTTTTTGAGAGTGTAAAATACTGTAAAAACTATATATGAAATGCAGAAAGCCATGAATGAACTGTAAAAGGCAGGTCAAATTTAGCTTAACATTGTGAATGATCCGAGGAAGAACAACAAAAGAATGGCAGAAAAGAAGGAAGATGATATAGGAATGAGGATAAGAGAACGATAAAAGTATAAGCATAATACTCTGTCTCCAATGACTATACACATCAAGAGGCCAAAATAGTTTTTAACAAGGACAAAAAAATGTATATAAAAATGCCACATCCACTTTATTAGAATAATACGCCCACTAAAGCTAAAATTAAAACAAAAAAATTCTCAAATTACAATGTTGCAAAAATAGCAAAACAATATTCAGTATTCAGAAATTTTGAATTAAAATTACTAGCATGCAAAGGATACAGAAAATGTCGATATATAAAATATCGAGAAGAAATTTTCAGCTTCAAAAATGTATATTTAAACTTTTGAGAAATCTGTAATTCTACAAGCGCATATTCATGCATATATGCAACATCGCGGACTCCGGATATATGGATGCTCAGAAATTCATATAATTATTTGTATAGGCTTAATAGACAGATGCCTGATCCTGCATTTGGTTTGATGATTGATCACCTTAATCATGTGCAGAGAATATGCGAGTAGAATATAAATGCAAACAAGGAGTGCATTGCACAATTTATACATACGGGTTACATAGACCAATATTTAACTTTCGATTACGAATCACTTGAGAAGCTGACAAACGGTGAACGGTATCTAGAAAAACAATAAGCTACTATGTTACAATTTATTTAAGAATTACTTGACAATCGGTTAAAATCTGTTGAAATAACATTCACATTTTCAATTGTAAGACAAGGATAAATGTTGTCAACACAGAAATTGCTGAAATTGCAGAATTGGTAAACCTCGAAAAGTAAGAAAAACAAAAAGCAGTAACCATCGAAGAAGTGCATTTTGTTTCTTATTTCTTCGTCTAAGGTTACAATATTTGCTTTTAGCGAAATCTAGTCAGTGTATAAGGAAGTGTCCTCTTATTTAGAAAGAAAACCCGAATGTTTAAGAATATACCACTGCAACATTTCATGATAACGTAAAAGTGGTTTCATTTATGTCACTCCGAACACAAAAAAAAACTCGTAAATTACATGCGCACGCATTAAAGGTAAAACAAAAATCAGTTCAACACGTTGAATTCGCGCAATTTATTCATTATACATGTTTAAACATACAAACTGCAACCAGTGATCGCATCCAGTTAACATTCTAGTATTCAAGCCAAGGCATTTCAACAATGATAGCGGCGTACCATATTTATTAACAATAATTAATACTTATTATGAAGGAGGTGAGCTAGCACAATCGGTAGCACGCTGGGAAATATGCTTAGCGGCATTTTGTCCTTCTTTACATTCTGAGCTGGAATTCCGCCGAGATCTACTTTGCCTTTCAAACTATCGAAGTAGATAGAATAAGTACCAGTTGAACACTGGGGTCGGTTTTAGTGACTAAGCTCCTCACCACTGGCCCTGTATAAAATTTTGAAACTAATAATTATTAATTATTCGAAAATCTTCATACAGCCGATATCAAATTTCTATTTTATTAAGTTATTCATGTGTGCTTACGAGGTCCGATCAATAGATATCCGGGCTGTTGCCATAGTAACGAAGCTAAAGCACGCAGAACAAAGCTGCTTGGCAAAGATTGACCTTGACATCTGTTGTGCAAGCGCACTAAGTTTTAACGCTTTAGCTCACTTCTGCTGTGTACAGCCGTGCTTGGAATGAACGTGTGTAGCATGTGATGGTCGCATTTACCATGACAGAGTATGTTGTCATGGCGACATCTACTTAGTAGCCTATGCAAAGCTGCAGAACGTGTATGGAGAGGTGTGTATGAGCTGCACAGAAGGGAACGAGTGGTTCAGACCTTTCGAAAAAAAATGTCGATATCGGCAAACGCTCTGGAAGACCCGAAGTCAGCAGAACTGAGAAATACATTGCAGAGATACGTGCAACTTTGAGGAGAAATCGTCGAATCACCAACTGTGAATTATAAGATCTGCAGATTAGTTACGTTTCGGTTCAGTCCATTATCAGCAAAGATTTGAGTATGCGACGCGTGTCTGCCAAGTTTGTGCCAAAACTGCTTTCAATTGACCAAAATGATACACGGGGTTTCAGTTGCACAAGATCGCCTTGATTGTTTAGAGAATGATGGACACTTTTTGAAAGCTTTGCGTAGGCCTCTGAGAAGGTGTTGTCATGCTTTTGGCAAAATTTGATGCAGATTCTCTGCTCAACTCGCTTTGTTTTGTTTAATGCAACGATCAGACGCTACAAACCTTCCTTCCAAGCCCTAGAATGTTAAAAGTTTATGCGCATGCACAGCACAGATCAAGGTTTATTTGTGCCAAGCAACTTTACTTTGGCCGCTTTAGCTTCATTACTATGGCAGCGGTCCGGGCACTTATTGATCAGATCACACACACACACACACATATATATATGTGTGTGTGTGTGTGTGTGTGTGTGTGTGTGCGTGCGTGTGTGTGTGTGTGTGTGTGTGTTTGTGTCTGTGTGTGTATATATATATGTATGTATGTATGTTTTTGCTTACTGCACATTTGTCTATCAGCTAGGCCACGGCCTTTTGTTGTATATGTATTATTATTATTGTCTAGTTTTCTTCGCGTGGCCCTCAGGTCATATTCTGTTTATTTATTAGGTTTGCTTTTGTCAGTCGGTCTTTCTTGTGTGACCGTCTTATTTTATTTTGTTTTGGTTGCATTAGGAGCAAGTTCTCTAGCTGGTTTCCTCCAGGGTGGATGCAATATTATCGATAATGGCACGAAATTGCGTTAGACACTTTGGTCGATAACCGTTGAGGAATTGGTGACCTTCTGTGTTAATTCTCCGTTTGTCTGTGCCTTCGGTGCATTTAATATAATTTTTTCGTCCGTTTTTTTATTAATATGCATGTTTAACTTCTGAGTATACACACACACACACACACGCACACACACACACACACACACACACACACACACACACACACACACACACAC